>NW_025320641.1:0-39458 GCF_019176455.1 Solea senegalensis
TCATTACAGTATCAAACAATGAAAAAGTCACTAAATGCCTTATCTCAGCTGAATGCGCACACAAAGAGACACTAATAGAAAAACACATCCCAAAAAAAGTCACTAAACGACTTATCTCAATGAATCTTTTACAAAGACACTAATAGAAAAATCAACAGTGAAAGTATAACTTTTAAGATGTTAACTTCATTTGTGAGTTTTATGTAACGAGACAGTAGAAAAATTAAAAAAGTCACGAAACAGCCTTATCTCAGCTGAATGCGCACACAAAGAGACACTAATAGAAAAACACATCCCAACAGTGAAATCATTGCAAAATCAAACACTGAGGGTACAGAAGTATAACTTTTAAGATGTTAACTTCATTTGTGAGTTTTATGTAACGAGACAGTAGAAAAATTAAAAAAGTCACTAAACAGCCTTATCTCAGCTGAATGCGCACACAAAGAGACACTAATAGAAAAACACATCCCAACAGTGAAATCATTGCAAAATCAAACACTGAGGGTACAGAAGTATAACTTTTAAGATGTTAACTTCATTTGTGAGTTTTATGTAACGAGACAGTAGAAAAATTAAAAAAGTCACGAAACAGCCTTATCTCAGCTGAATGCGCACACAAAGAGACACTAATAGAAAAACACATCCCAACAGTGAAATCATTACAGTATCAAACACTGAAAAAGTCACTAAACGCCTTATCTCAGCTGAATCGCACAAACGAACACTAATAGAAAAACACATCCCAACAGTGAAATCGTTGCAAAATCAAACACTGAGGGTACGGAACTAAATGTTTTAAAATGTTAACTTCATTTGTGAAGTTTATGTTACGGGACAGCAGAAAAATTTAAAAAAAGTCAGAAAACAGCCTTATCTCAGCGTATTGGGCACACAAACAGACAACAATAGAAAAACACATCCAAACAGTGAAATCATGTGGATGTTATGAATTTGATGCACAAGCCTGTTTTCTTTGTGTATTACCTTAATGACAGTGCTGGATGATCTCACACAGCTCCTCTGTACCCTGAGACTCTGATGAAGGATCTGCTCAAACATCTTACTAGATGTTTGAGCAGATCAATCAATCAAAGACAATTTGTAGTTTTGTACCTAACTTTGTGACATACATGCATGTAACACCAGACAAACTGACTCATATAGGAATATGAAATAATGATAATATATAATAATGTACTACACCCAGTTCCACAGTCTGTATTGTGGCATGGAGGAAGACAACAAGGGAGAGGAAGAGATGGATGAGGCATGGACAGATTTGGGAAAAATTTATAATTGTGTCTCACAGTAAATATACTACTGCAAAAGTATCACTAATGTTACACTAGACAAATGCTGTTTAAATCACAAACATATTTGGAATAGGAGTATAGGAATTTAGGATAGAGATCCAGATTCTTGTGCTTTAACTGAGAAAATCAGAGTGCATTTTCTATACATAATCATTATATATTGTGCTTCAATTTATTTTCTCATGTTATGGGTTTTATTTAAAGCAACATAATTTTCAACCTTCACGTAATGTCTCTAAGCAGGGATGGGAAGTATATCTGATACATGTATAAAAAAAAAATATACATATTTAAAATACGCTCTTTTCTGGAGATGATGAAAATTCCTTCATATTACATTACATGTCATTTAGCATACACTTTTATCCAAAGCGACTTACAATGGAATCAAGTCAGGGGTGGAATCGAACTTGCGACCATGATGTCTTTGGTACACAAAGCAGGGTCTTAACCACTGAGCCACACCACCCCCCATATTTTGTCCCAATATATTTCTATTCTGTGTATTTCATTTAAAATATGTAACATACATCCTTTGCACATCCCAACAGTGAAATCATTGCAAAATCAAACACTGAGGGTACGGAAGTATAAGTTTTAAAATGTTAACTTCATTTGTGAAGTTTATGTTACGGGACAGCAGAAAAATTAAAAAAAAGTCAGAAAACAGCCTTATCTCAGCGTATTGGGCACACAAACAGACAACAATAGAAAAACACATCCAAACAGTGAAATCATGTGGATGTTATGAATTTGATGCACAAGCCTGTTTTCTTTGTGTATTACCTTAATGACAGTGCTGGATGATCTCACACAGCTCCTCTGTACCCTGAGACTCTGATGAAGTAAGATCTAGTAAGATGTTTGAGCAGATCAATCAATCAAAGACAATTTGTAGTTTTGTACCTAACTTTGTGACATACATGCATGTAACACCAGACAAACTGACTCATATAGGAATATGAAATAATGATAATATATAATAATGTACTACACCCAGTTCCACAGTCTGTATTGTGGCATGGAGGAAGACAAGAAGGGAGAGGAAGAGATGGATGAGGCATGGACAGATTTGGGAAAAATTTATAATTGTGTCTCACAATAAATATACTACTGCAAAAGTATCACTAATGTTACACTAGACAAATGCTGTTTAAATCACAAACATATTTGGAATAGGAGTATAGGAATTTAGGATAGAGATCCAGATTCTTGTGCTTTAACTGAGAAAATCAGAGTGCATTTTCTATACATAATCATTATATATTGTGCTTCAATTTATTTTCTCATGTTATGGGTTTTATTTAAAGCAACATAATTTTCAACCTTCACGTAATGTCTCTAAGCAGGGATGGGAAGTATATCTGATACATGTATAAAAAAAAAAATACATATTTAAAATACGCTCTTTTCTGGAGATGATGAAAATTCCTTCATATTACATTACATGTCATTTAGCATACACTTTTATCCAAAGCGACTACAATGGAATCAAGTCAGGGGTGGAATCGAACTTGCGACCATGATGTCTTTGGTACACAAAGCAGGGTCTTAACCACTGAGCCACACCACCCCCCATATTTTGTCCCAATATATTTCTATTCTGTGTATTTCATTTAAAATATGTAACATACATCCTTTCCCTCCCCTCTTAATTTGAAAAGAGGACATTTGTAATATGGAAATGATTGAATATTTGGTTTTGAGGAGGACTGATGCAGGACAAAAGTATTAATCTTTTATGACAACAATTCTTGGGAGTGAACATTCCTGCCATATACTCAAGTGTATGGTGAAAACAATGTTCAGTGTTCTATTGATCTATTAATAAAATGTTTTCATTTGAATTCAAATTTGCCAAGAGACCTTCTTACAATGAAGCAGAATCCAGTCACGTTAACTGTGCGTTGTAAGAATGGAAAAGACTGTCATAAAAAAAAAAAAATAATTACAACAAGATACCTGCAGCAGCAGCGAAGCTCTCTGAACAGATCAGCAATGTGACCCACAGTCCTCACAACCGAAGACGCAGCCGAAACACAGCAAGCGGTTCCGCGAAGACGGGAGCTTTGCAGCTGCGGGTCCGGGTGAGAGGACATCGGTTCTCACAGTGGAACTGTTCAGACAGAAAGTCTGGCTCCGTGTAACGTCGCACACAACACCATCTCAGAGATAGGATACTGACTGTATTTAAACACTAAACTTTCGTACACTAAAAAACAGCAAAGCGAAAAATAAAAAAAAGAGCATGGAACATTTACACTTGCATGTATTATTATTAACTATATTTCGGTTAATTTGTGGGTTAGGGTACCCCTGTGTTTAAATACATGTGCATGTATGTATGTATGTATTACTGAGTGAAAAGACGTAGTTACTGTAATTAACGAACACATTTTAGCAACAACTCTTTAGCCACCTGGCCTGCTGTTTAGCTCATGATAATAATGTAAAATTTCACTTACCTCTAAACTTTTGAGCATCTTCCTGTGACATAGCTCCCGTCTACCGCCAACTTGCCCAGTAATTCCTTGGTCAGCGACTGATGCTGCAAATGTAACCATTAACACAAAGGCAAACTAGGCACGTGCCTCGGGCCCGATTTGCAAGGGGACAATCAAAACCTAAAAATGACTTGGTCCGCGTTTCAAGACAATTTACACTCCTCGTCCTGATGACGCAACGCTGTCAGGGCGCACTGAGGACAGTCTGCTCCGATCGACAGTCGCGTTGGAGGCTGGCGGGCGGGAGAAGCCGCAGCGAGTGCACATGTCCGCTGCGCGGTCCGGGTGGGGGTTCACTGTAAGCCACCGTCGCCCCATTTCATGTCAAACTTATGTGTGACAGTGCACTATAGAAATGACTGAAACGTGACTAAAACTAATAAGCGTTTTAGTCCAAAAGACTAAAACTAAGACTAAATCTAGAATGGCTTCCAAAAACAACACTGCACAGTACACCATCCAGAGAAACATCCAGACCAGTGGAGAAACCTGCTGAACAGTCCAGACCAGGAGCTGAACTGCTGAGTGTTGAATACAAGAAAATGCAAGAGAGGTGATGCTTGTCCATGAAAATAAACCTCTTTACCACTACAGCACAGTTTCTCTTACTGCAAATTGTATTGGTTTCATTGTATATTTGACTATTAAATTTAATCAACACATTTAATTAAGATTTTCTGCAAAATGCAATAGCTTACAACATTTATCTTATTTGCTGATTTTCTTGTTTACATAGCAATGCTGACACCTACTGGTACTACTGCCTTAACAATGACACTGGCAATAGATAAGATAAGGATAATTTAATAGCATTTAATAGAGCCTTGTAGTAATGTATAAATACGGTAATAAAAATCAACGAGTCGCCGTGTGCCACGGCTCCCCGCGCGCCTCGCGCTCTCACCCGTTCATTCACCGCGCGGTACTAGTTATTTTCAGTACTAGTTATTTTCAGCGGCGTCCCCGCACATGTCAAACCAAATTTCGGGGGGGGGATCGGCAACGTATGGCAAAGTTATAGGTCACTTCCTGTTTAAAATGGCCGACTTCCTGTTCGGTCAAATGCGCGTCCGTAAACGTGTTCAGGGAAGTTCCCTTGTCTTACATATCAAGTTTTGTGCAGATCGGACAATCTTAGAGTTTACTTCCTGTTTCCGGAATTCCACTTCCTGTTGGGAGGTCATCTTTTGCAGACATGCTCAGGACAGGTCCCAGGTGTGACATATAAGGTTTTGTGCAAATTGGACAACGTACGGCAAAGTTAGCAGGCACTTCCTGTTTAAAATGGCCAACTTCCTGTTCGTCTCTGGAAACATGTTCAGGGAAGGTCCCGTAACTCACATATCTAGTTTTGTGTCAATCGGACAATGTAAGACTTTACTTCCTGTTTCGGGCGTTCCACTTCCTGTAGGGAGGTGACCTTTTACAGACATGCTCAGGACAGGTCCCTGGTGACACATATAAGGTTTTGTGCAGATCGGACAATGTACTGCAAAGTTAGAGGGCACTTCCTGTTTAAAATGGCCGACTTCCTGTTCAGTCAACGGCGTCTCCGTAAACATGTTCAGGGAAGGTCCCGTAACTCACATATCTAGTTTCGTGTCAATCGGACAATGTAAGACTTTACTTCCTGTTTCGGGCGTTCCACTTCCTGTAGGCAGGTGACCTTTTACGGACATGTTGAGGAAGGGTCTGGGGTCCCACATACTAAGTTTCAAGTGGATACAACAATCCCTGTTGGAGCAGCATCAAAAACTGTAAATGTAATTCTGTCTGCTGTCACCAGGGGGCGCTGTATTTGAAAATTAATATTTTCATATAGACGTGTTCAGGACCGGACTGTCATAAATCCCAGCAACTTTGGTTCAGATCGGACCAGGATTGGCAAAGTTGTAACAGTTTGTTTTTTTAGAATTTTCTACCACCACCAGGAGGCGCTGTTTTCAAAATGTACCGTTTCAGCAACACAGTCGTCTTCAGGAACTAACCATCATTAACTATAGCAAGTTTGGTTGGGATCAGACCTTCCATCGCAAAGTTATAAGAGTTTCATTGTCTGTTGTGAAAAATTATTATTATCTCCAATTTTGGCGCCCCCTATCTCGTACGCCATACAATATTTTAAAAAGCTTTTGATAACTTTTGATGCTCATTTCGTCCACATGGATCTCACCAAGTTTGAAGGTGATCGCACAAAAGCTCTAGGAGGAGATAATTGAAATACAAGCTGTCATATTGTCTGCTGTCACCAGGGGGCACTGTTTTCGAAATTAAATATTTTCATATAGACGTCTTTAGGGCCGGACTGTCATCAATCCTAGCAAGTTTGGTTCAGATCGGACCAGGATTCGCAAAGTTGTAGCAGTTTGATTTTTTGTCCCAAAAATCCGACTTTGCGTCGTTGCCATGGCAACACCGTTAAATGATTTGTCGTCATATTGATCACGCATCATCTACCATGTGTTTTGACTGTTGTCACCAATTTTGAGTGCGGTACGATTATCTGTGTAAAAGTTATTCCCGAAATCGTAAAAAAACTTTTTTTTGGTGTATTTTCTTTCACCACAAGGAGGTGCTGTTTTCAAAATTCACCGTTTTTTCATAGACGTCTTCAGCCATGGCCCATCATCAATGGTAGCAAGTTTGGTTTGGATCGGACCTTCCATCGCAAAGTTATAAGAGTTTTGTTTTTCTGATGCGAAAACATCAGAATCATCGCCCCTATCTCGTGCGCCATGCGACATTTGAAAAAACTTTTGATACTGTAAGCTCCTCAACTGGTCCACAGGGACCTCACCAAGTTTGAAGGTGATCGCACGAAAAGTCTAGGAGGAGTTAGTTCAAATACCATTGCTGCGAATTCGCCAAAATCGCCAAAAAATGGCCAGTCAACCCAAGATGGCGGATTTCCTGTTGGGTTTGGATCATGGTCATAATGTAATTTTTTCTTCATCCTGACCCACTACACATGTGTACCGAATTTCGTGCATGTGCGATATTTGTGTTGGTCAAGGTGAATTTGGACAGGTGGCGCCGCACTTATTGGCCCCTCACACATTCAATTTTCGACGCACATTCCCCAAACCTTTTTCAGACGTAAATTTACACCACGATTGATGCGGTCACAAAAACGGTCACTGTGAGTTTTGGGGTATGGGAAAGGCCTCAAAAATGCGATTCATTTGGAGGAATAATAATAATAATAATAATAATAATAATAATAATAATAATCCTTCCAGTTTCAATAGGGTTCTTGCAACCTTGTTGCTCGAACCCTAATAATCTTTTGCATTTCAATAGGGTTCTTGCAACCTTGTTGCTTGAACCCTAATAATAATAATAATCCTTCCAGTTTCAATAGGGTTCTTGCAACCTTGTTGCAAGAACCCGTTGCAAGCGGTAATCAACGGGTTCGAGCTTGACGGCTCGCGAGTCGCCGTGCGTCCATGTCGCCGCGCGAGTCCTCTAGCTCATCTCCCGTTCATTCACCACTCGCGGTACTAGTTATTTTCAGCTGCATCCCTGCGCAATGTCAGATGGCGCAGGGATGCAAGGTCAAAATGGCCGACTTCCTGTTGGGTGAAAGGCGTGTCCGTAAACGTGTTCATGGAAGGTCCCTTCACTCACATATCAAGTTTCGTGCGGATCGGACATTGTACAGCCCAGTTAAAAGGGCCCTTCCTGTTTAAAATGACCAACTTCCTGTTGGGTGAAAGGCGTGTCCGTAAACGTGTTCATGGAAGGGCCCTTGACTCACATATCAAGTTTCGTGCGGATTGGACAATGTTAGACTTTACCTCCTGTTTCGGGAGTTCTACTTCCTGTAGGGAGGTTATCCTTTATGTGTTAGAGTCAAGGCCTGTTTCATTTTTGCATTTATCTTGCCATTGAGCTTTGAAGGAAAATAACATTTTGCTGTTTACCTGTTAAAAAGAAGAAGGAAAAAACGTTTTCAATTTGTTACTGAAAGAGCCTTGAGAAAATATTGCAACTGATTTTATTTATGTTTTGCTTAATTTAATTTAATTTAATTTAATTTAATTTAATTTAATTTAATTTAATTTAATTTAATGATTAAGTGCAATATAGGCGGTGATATTGGTATTGGTATTGGTTCAATATGTGCAATAATTGCAAGTTTTAATAAACATTGAACCAGCCCAGCCCTCCACTTTTTTTATTTTTACCCCCTGTGTATTTGACTTTGGCATTACTGCTTTATAGACATGTTCCTGACGGGTCTGAGGTCTCACATATCAAGTTTCAAGTGGAAACAACAATTCCTGTCAAAACAGCATGAGAAACTGTAAATGTTAGATTTGATAGATTTGTAGGCAAATGCCTCCATCATGTGGCGAAAAATGGTATAGCATAATTGAATCACTCAGTTTAGGTAATCCTTTGCATTTTTGCCAGGCATCACCGTTAAACGATTTCTTCTCATATTAGGCACGCATCATCTACAATGTGTTTTGTTTTTTTTCACTAATTTTGAGTATGATGTGAAGAAGTGTGTAAAAGTTATAAGGGAATTGTGAATTTGTTGTATTTTCTGTTTCTACCAGGAGGCGCTGTTTTTAAAATGTACAGTTTTTGCATAGACTTCATCAGCCATGGTCCATCTTGAGACCCTAGCACATTTGGTTGGAAAAGGACCTTCTATCGCAAAGTTATAAGAGTTTTGAGTGAAACCTTTGCAGTGTTGTCATGGCAACACTGTTGAAGGATTTGTTATCATATTCTGCACACATCATCTACCATGTGTTTTAAATTTTTTCTCCTATCTTGAGTTTGCTACAATAAATTCTGCAAAAGTTATATGCGAAATTGTGATTGAAATTGTGAAATGTGTTGTATTTTCTGTTACCACCAGGAGGCGATGTTTTCAAAATGTACAGTTTTTGCATAGACATCTTTAGCAAGGGGCCCATCATCAATTGTCACTAATTTGGTTAATATCTGACCTTCCATGGCAAAGTTATAAGAGATTGTTGTGTGTTGCGAGGAATCGTAATTTGCGCCAACTTTACCACCCTTCTTCTTGTTCGCCGTGATACTTAATGAAAAGATTTTGATACCTTTGGATCCTCAACTTGTCCACAGTGACCTCACCAAGTTTGAAGGTGATCCCATGAAAGCTCTATGACAAGTGCGTTCACATACCATTGGTGCGAAATGGCCAAAATCTGCAAAAATGTACTTACAATCCAAGATGGCGGCTTTCCTGTTCGTTTTAGAGCTTCGGCTACGCTGACTTTTTTGACCGTCCCGACCTAAGGAACGCGTGAGTACCAAGTTTTGTGCATGTACATTCAACGTGCTCGTCAGGAGGACAAGTTTTACGGGTTGTAAGAGTTTCGCCTTTTGTCGCGGAAAATCAGAATGTACACCAACTTTGGCGCCCCCTATCTCATACGCCATGCGATATTTTAAAAAGCTTTCAGGAACTTATGCTCGTCAACTTGTCCACAGTGACCTCACCAAATTTGAAGGTGATCCCATGAAAGTTGTAGGACAAGTTCGTTCAAATATCATTGGTGCGAAATGGCCAAAATCTGCAAAGCATTTACTTTCAATCCAAGATGGCGGCTTTCCTGTTCGTTTTAGAGCATAGGCTATGCTGACTTTTTTGACCGGCCCGACCTAAGGAAAGCGTGTACCAAGTTTCATGCATGTACATTAAACGTGCTCCACAGGACCACAAGTTTTAGGGGGTGGAGCCGTTTTTGGCCAGTCCACTTTCACCAGGGGGCGCTGATTTTGACTTGAAATATTTTCACATAGGTTTGTTCAGGGCCAGACTATCAACAATCCTTGCAAGTTTGGTTCAGATTGGACCAGGATTGGCAAAGTTGAAACAGTTTTATTTTTGTTGTATTTTCTACCACCACCAGGAGGCGCTGTTTTCAGAATGTATTGTTTTCGTCAATATAGTCGCCTTTAGCAACTACCCATTATCAATCATAGGAAGTTTGGTTGGGATTGGATCTTCCATCGCAAAGTTATAAGAGTTTCGCTTTTTGTTTTGAAAAATAGGAATTTACACCCACTTTGGCGCCCCCTATCTCGTACACCATGAGACATTTTAAAAAACTTTTGATAACTTAAGCTCCTCAACTGGTTCACAGTGACCTCACCGAGTTTAAAGGTGATCGCACAAGAACTCTAGGATTAATTCATTCAAATACCAGAGGTCATATTGTCTCCGTCACCAGGGGGTGCTGTTTTTGAAAGTGAATATTTTCATATAGACGTCTTCAGGGCCGGACTATCATCAATCCTAGCAAGTTTGGTTCAGATTGGACTAGGATTCGCAAAGTTGTAGCAGTTTGTTTTTTTGACGCAAAAATCCGACTTTGCATCATTACCATGGCAACATCATGTAACGATACGCCATCATATTGAGCACGCATAGTCTACCTTGTGTTTAGAGTCCTTTAACCAATTTTGAGTTTGATACAATAATTTCTGTAAAAGTTATTCCCGAAATTGTAAAAGTAACTTTTTTTTTTAGATGTTCTGCCACCACCAGGAGGCGATGTTTACAAACTTGACAGTTTTTGCATAGGCAATTCAGCAAGGGCCCATCATCGATCGCCACAAGTTTGGTTAAGATCGGACCTTCCATCGCAAAGTTATAAGAGTTTTGTTGTGCGTTGCGAGAAATTGGTAATTTACTCCAATTTGGCGCCCCCTATCTTGAAAACCATGATACTTATTAGAAACCTTTCAATGACTTAAGCTCCTCAACTTGTCCACAGTGACCTCACCAAGTTTGAAAGTGATCCCATGTAAGCTCTGGGACAAGTTCGTTCAAATACCGATGGTGCGTAATGGGCAAAATCGCCTCTGTTTTGGCGTGCAATCCAAGATGGCGGCCTTCCTGTAGGATTCACAGGGAAGTCGTCATCGACTTTTTTGACTGTCCCCACCTCATGAACATGTGTGCCAAGTTTCGTTAATGTACGGTAAACCCGAGAGCAGATGACCTAATAGAAGTTTTTTGCGTCAGTTTTTAGCCCCGCCCTCTTTCATTTTTTTACGCACATTCCCCGAAACACTAATATACGTAAATTTACACCAGGTCTGATGGGGTTGCAAAATTTGGTGAGTTTTGGGGCATGGGAAAGGCCTCAAAAACGCGATTCATTTGGAGGAATAATAAGAATAAGAATAATTCTAGCGATTACAATAGGGTTCTTGCAACCAAGTTGCTCGAACCCTAATAATCTTCGCAGTTTCAATAGGGTTCTTGCAACCAAGTTGCTCGAACCCTAATAAGAACTAGTACCGCAAGCGGTAATTAACGGGTTCGAGCTTGACGGCTCGCGAGTCCCCGTGCGTCCACGTTGCAGCGCGAGTCCTCTTGCTCATCTTCCGTTCATTAACCGCATCCCTGCGCAATGTCAGGCGTGTCCTTTTAAAATGGCCGTCTTCCTGTTGGGTGAAAGGCATGTCCGTAAACGTGTTTAGGGAAGGTACCTTGACTTACATAACAAGTTTCGTGTGGATCGGAGAATGTCAGACTTTACTTCCTGTTTCGGGAGTTGTACTTCCTGTAAGGAGGTCATCCTTTACAGACATGTTCAGGGCGGGTCTGAGGTCTAACAGTGTGATTTTGTCTATAAGTTGTTATTTTTGTGAAAAACATCTGATGGTATCAGAATTGAAGCTGAATTTTAGAAATAACTAGTTATTTTTGTGATAGAACATCTGATGGTATAAGAATTTAGGGTGCATTTTCTCTTTTTTCCCTCTGTTACTTTTTCTCTCTTCCCATTTTCCCTGTTTTTTTTTTTCCTTGGCCCCTCTTGCAGTACCTTTTGCCCCATCTTTCCCTTTCAGAGCAGCATGAGAAACTGTAAATGTTAGATTTGATAGATTTGTAGGCAAATGCCTTCATCATGTGGCGAACAAAGGTTACTGCACTGACGAACCACTCAGTAGAGTGGATCCTGTGCAGTGTTCTTATGTCAACACCGTTGAACGATTTGTTATCATATTCAGCAAGCATCATCTACCATGTGTTTTACATGTTTTCATTCATTTTGAGTATGATACAATGAAATTTGTTAAAGTTATAAGGGAAATTGTGAACTTGTATTTTCTGTTACCACCAGAAGGCGCTGTTTTCAAAATGTACAGTTTTTGCATAAGCATCTTCAGCAAGATCCCATCATCGATCGTCACGAGTTTGGTTAAGATCTGACCTTCCATCGCAAAGTTATAAGAGTTTGTTGTTGTAGCGAAATACCACATGTCATATTGTCTGCCGTCAACAGGGGGCACTGTTTTTGAAAGTGAATATTTTCATATAGGCATCTTCAGGGATTGACTATCATCAATCCTAGCAAGTTTGGTTCAGATTAGAATAGCATTCGCAAAGTGGTAGCAGTTTGTTTTTTGTCGCAAATATCTGACTTTGCAGTGCTGTCATGGCAACACTGTTGAACAATTTGTTATCATATTAGGCACGCATCATCTACCATGTGTTTTGAATGTTTTCCTAAATTTTGAGTTTGATACAAGGAAATTTGTTAAAGTTATAAGGGAAATTGTGAACTTGTACTTTCTGTTACCACCAGGTGGCGCTGTTTCCAAAATGTACAGTTTTTGCATAGGCATCTTCAGCAAAAGCCCATCATCGATCATCATTAGTTTGGTTAAGATCTGACCTTCAATCGCAAAGTTATAAGAGTTTGTTGTGTGTTGAGAAATACCAGACTTCCAAGTGTTTGCCACCACCAGGAGGCGATGTTTACAAAATTTACAGTTTTTGCATAGACATCTTAAGCAAGGGCCCATCATTTATTGTCACTTGTTTGGTTAATATCTGACCTTCCATCGCAAAGTTATAAGAGATTGTTGTGTGTTGCGAGGAATCGTGATTTTCGCCAACTTTGCCGCCCTTCTTCTTGTTCGCCGTGATTCTTAATGAAAAGATTTTGATACCTTTGGATCCTCAACTTGTCCACAGTGACCTCACAAAGTTTGAAGGTGATCCCATGAAAGCTCTATGACAAGTGCGTTCACATACCATTGGTGCGAAATGGCCAAAATCTGCAAAAAATTTACTTTCAATCCAAGATGGCGGCCTTCCCGTTCGTTTTAGAGCATAGGCTGTTTTGAATTTTTTGACCGTCCTGACCTAAGGAACGCGTGAGTACCAAGTTTAGTGTATGTACATTAAACATGCTCCTCAGGAGGACGAGTTTTACGGGTTGTAAGAGTTTCGCCTTTTGTTGTGAAAAATATGAATGAACGCCAACTTTGGCGCCCCCTATCTCAAAAACCATGTGACATTTTAAAAAACTTTTAATAACTTTAGATCCTCAACTTGTCCACAGTGACCTCACCCAGTTTGAAGGTGATCCCATTAAAGCTCTATGACAAGTGCGTTCACATACAATTGGTGCGAAATGGCCAAAATCTGCAAAAAATGTACTTTCAATCCAAGATGGCGCCTTTCCTGTTCGTTTTAGAGCTTCGGCTACGCTGACTTTTTTGACTGTCTGGACCTAAGGAATGCGTGAGTACCAAGTTTCGTGCATGTACATTCAACGTGCTCCTCAGGAGGACAAGTTTTACGGGTTGTAAGAGTTTCACCTTTTGTTGTGAAAAATATGAATGAACACCAACTTTGGCGCTCCCTATCTCGTACACCGAGCGACATTTTAAAAAGCTTTCAGGAACTTATGCTCGGCAACTTGTTCACAGTGACCTCACCAATTTTCAAGGTGATTGCATAAAAACTCTAGGATTAGTTCATTCAAATATCAGGTGTCATAGTGTCTGCTGTCACCAGGGGGCGCTGTTTTTGAAAGTGAATATTTTCATATAGGCGTCTTCAGGGCCAGACTATCATCAATCCGAGCAAGTTTGGTTCAGATCAAACTCGGATTCGTAAAGTTGTAGCAGTTTGTTTTTTGTCACAAATATCTGACTTTGCAGTGTTGTTGTGGCAACACCGTTGAACGATTTGTTATCATATAAAGCACGCATCATAGACAATGTGTTTTGAATGTTTACCCAATTTTTGAGTTTGATACGATTAACTCTGTAACAGTTATTACCGAAATGCTTATTTTTTGGATTTTCTGTAACCACAAGGAGGCACTGTGCTCAAAATTTACGTTTTTTTCACAGACCTCTTCAGCAATGGTCCATCATCAACCCTAGGTAATGTGGTTGAGATGTGACCTTCTATTGCAAAGTTATAAGAGTTTTGTTGCCTGTGGCGAAACATTAAAATTTTCACCAACTTTGCCGGCCCCTTACTCCTATGCCATAATACCTATTGAAAAGATTTTGATACCTTTGGATCCTCAACTTGTCCAAAGTAACCTCACCAAGTTTGAAGGTGATCCCATGAAAGTTCTAGGACAAATCTGTTCAAATATCATTTGTGCGAAATGGCCAAAATCAGCAAAGCATTTACTTTCAATCCAAGATGGCGGCTTTCCTGTTCGTTTTAAAGCATAGGCTACGCTCACTTTTTTGACCGGCCCGACCTAAGGAACGCGTGTACCAAGTTTCGTGTATGTACATTAAACGTGCTCCTCAGGGCCACAAGTTTTAGGGGGTGGAGCTGTTTTTTGGCCCGTCCACTTTCACCAGGGGGCGCTGATTTTGACATGAAATATTTTCACATAGGTTTGTTCAGGGCCAGACTATCAACAATCCTAGCAAGTTTGGTTCAGATTGGACCAGGATTGGCAAAGTTGTAACAGTTTTTTTTTTTTAGTATTTTCTACCACCACCAGGAGGCGCTGTTTTCAAAATGTATTGTTTTTGGCAGTATAGTCGCCTTCAGCAACTACCCATTATCAATCATAGGAAGTTTGGTTGGGATTGGATCTTCCATCGCAAAGTTATAAGAGTTTCGCTTTTTGTTGTGAAAAATAGGAATTTACACCCACTTTGGCGCCCCCTATCTCGTACACCATGAGACATTTTAAAAAACTTTTGATAACTTAAGTTCCTCAACTGGTTCACAGTGACCTGACCAAGTTTAAAGTTGATCGCACAAGAACTCTAGTATTTATTCATTCAAATACCAGAGGTCATATTGTCTCCGTCACCAGGGGGTGCTGTTTTTGAAAGTGAATATTTTCATATAGACGTCTTCAGGGCTGGACTATCATCAAACCTAGCAAGTTTGGTTCAGATTGGACTAGGATTCGCAAAGTTGTAGCAGTTTGTTTTTTTGTCGCAAAAATCCGACTTCGCATCATTACCATGGCAACATTATGTAACTCTACGCCATCATATTGAGCACACGTCATCTACCTTGTGTTTAGAGTCTTTTAAACAATTTTTAGTTTGATAAAATAATCTCTGTAAAAGTTATTCCCTAAACGGTAAAAGTAATTTTTTTTTTAATTTTCTGCCACCACAAGGAGGCGATGTTTACAAACTTGACAGTTTTTGCATAGGCATCTTTAGCAAGGGCTCATCATCGATCGCCACAAGTTTGGTTATGATCAGACCTTCCATCGCAAAGTTATAAGAGTTTTGTTGTGCGTTGCGAGAAATTCGTAATTTTCACCAAATTTGGCGCCCCCTATCTTGAAAACCATGATACTTATTAGAAACCTTTCAATGACTTAAGCTCCTCAACTTGTCCACAGTGACCTCACCAAGTTTAGAGGTGATTCCATGAAAGCTCTAGTTGTAGTACGTTCACATACCATTGCTGCGAAATGGCCAAAATTGCCTCTGTTTTGGCGTGCAATCCAAGATAGCGGCCTTCCTGTAGGATTCACAGGGAAGTTGTCATCGACTTTTTTGACCGTCCCCACCTCATGAACATGTGTGCCAAGTTTTGTTCATGTATGTTAAACCCCAAAGCAGATGACCTAATAGAAGTTTTTTGCATCAGTTTTTAGCCCCGCCCACGTTCATTTTTTGACACACATTCCCCGAAACACTAATAGACGTAATTTTACACCAGGTCTGATGGGGTTGCAAAATTTGGTGAGTTTTGGGGCATGGGAAAGGCCTCAAAAACGCGATTCATTTGGAGGAATAATAATAAGAACTAGTACCGCAAGCGGTAATGAACGGGTTCGAGCTTGAGGGCTCGCGAGTTGCCGTGCGCCCACGTCGCTGTGCGAGTCCTCTAGCTCATCTCCCGTTCATTCACCGCTTGCGGTAGTAGTTATTTTCAGCGTCCCTGTGCTAAGTCAGAGGCACTTCCTGTTTAAAATGGCCGACTTCCTGTTGGGTGAAAGGTGTGTCTGTAAACGTGTTAAGGGACGGTCCCTTGACTCACATATCAAGTTTCGTGAAGATCAAACAATGTCAGAGTTTACTTCCTGTTTGGGGCGTTTCCACTTCCTGTGGAGAGGTCATGTTTTAAAGACATGTTCAGGATGGGTCTGGGGTGTCACATATTAAGTTTCAGATGGATACAACAATCCCTGTGAGAGCAGCATCAAAAACTGTATATGTAGTTCTGTCTGCTGTCACCAGGGGGCGTTGGCTTTGACATGGAATATTTTCATGTAGACGTCTTCAAGGTCGGACTATCATCAATCCTATCAGGTTTGGTTTGGATCGGACTAGGATTGGCAAAGTTGTAACAGTTTGTTTTATTTAGTACTTTCTGCCACCACCAGGAGGCATTGTAGTAAAAATTTACTCTCTTTTGCAACGTGGTTGTCTTCAGCAACTACCCATCATCAATTATAGCAAGTTTGGTTGGTATAGGACCTTCCATCGTGAAGTTATAAGAGTTTTGTTATCTGTCACGAAAAATGAGAATCTGCGCCAACTTTGGCGCCCCCTATCTCATACCCCATGCGACATTTTAAAAAGCTTTTGATTACTAATTTTCCTCATGTGGTTCACAGTGACCTCACCAAGTTTAAAGGTGATCGCACAAGAACTCTAGGACTAGTTCATTCAAATACCAAGGGTCATATTGTCTTTGTCACCAGGGGGCGGTGTTCCCGAAATTGAATATTTTCATATAGACGTCTTCTGTGCCGGACTATCATCAATCCTAGCAAGTTTGGTTCAGATGGGACTAGGATTCGCAAAGTTGTAGCAGTGTGTTTTTTTGACGCAAAAATCTGACTTTGCATCATTACCATGGCAACATAATGTAACGATACGCCATCATATTGAGCACGCATAGTCTACCTTGTTTTTAGAGTCCTTTAACCAATTTTGAGTTTGATACAATAATTTCTGTAAAAGTTATTCCCGAAATTGTAAAAGTAACTTTTTTTTTTAGATGTTCTGCCACCACCAGGAGGCGATGTTTACAAACTTGACAGTTTTTGCATAGGCAATTCAGCAAGGGCCCATCATCGATCGCCACAAGTTTGGTTAAGATCGGACCTTCCATCGCAAAGTTATAAGAGTTTTGTTGTGCGTTGCGAGAAATTGGTAATTTACTCCAATTTGGCGCCCCCTATCTTGAAAACCATGATACTTATTAGAAACCTTTCAATGACTTAAGCTCCTCAACTTGTCCACAGTGACCTCACCAAGTTTGAAAGTGATCCCATGTAAGCTCTGGGACAAGTTCGTTCAAATACCGATGGTGCGTAATGGGCAAAATCGCCTCTGTTTTGGCGTGCAATCCAAGATGGCGGCCTTCCTGTAGGATTCACAGGGAAGTCGTCATCGACTTTTTTGACTGTCCCCACCTCATGAACATGTGTGCCAAGTTTCGTTAATGTACGGTAAACCCGAGAGCAGATGACCTAATAGAAGTTTTTTGCGTCAGTTTTTAGCCCCGCCCTCTTTCATTTTTTTACGCACATTCCCCGAAACACTAATATACGTAAATTTACACCAGGTCTGATGGGGTTGCAAAATTTGGTGAGTTTTGGGGCATGGGAAAGGCCTCAAAAACGCGATTCATTTGGAGGAATAATAAGAACTAGTACCGCAAGCGGTAATCAACGGGTTCGAGCTTGACGGCTCGCGAGTCCCCGTGCGTCCACGTTGCAGCGCGAGTCCTCTTCCTCATCTTCCGTTCATTCACTGCTTGTGGTACTGGTTATTTTCAGCTGCATCCCCGCGCAATGTCAGGCGTGTCCGTTTAAAATGGCCGTCTTCCTGTTGGGTGAAAGGCGTGTCCGTAAACATGTTTAGGGAAGGTACCTTGACTTACATAATAAGTTTCGTGTGGATCGGAGAATGTCAGACATTACTTCCTGTTTCGGGAGTTGTACTTCCTGTAAGGAGGTCATCCTTTACAGACATGTTCAGGGCCGGTCTGAGGTCTGAGGTCTAACAGTGTGATTTTGTCTATAAGTTGTTATTTTTGTGAAAAACAACTGATGGTATCAGAATTGAAGCTGAATTTTAGAAATAACTAGTTATTTTTGTGATAGAACATCTGATGGTATAAGAATTTAGGGTGCATTTTCTCTTTTTTCCCTCTGTTACTTTTTCTCTCTTCCCATTTTCCCTGTTTTTTTTTCCTTGGCCCCTCTTGCAGTACCTTTTGCCCCATCTTTCCCTTTCAGAGCAGCATGAGAAACTGTAAATGTTAGATTTGATAGATTTGTAGGCAAATGCCTCCATCATGTGGCGAACAAAGGTTACTGCACTGACGAACCACTCAGTAGAGTAGATCCTGTGCAGTGTTCTTATGTCAACACCGTTGAACGATTTGTTATCATATTCAGCAAGCATCATCTACCATGTGTTTTACATGTTTTCATTCATTTTGAGTATGATACAATGAAATTTGTTAAAGTTATAAGGGAAATTGTGAACTTGTATTTTATGTTACCACCAGAAGGCGCTGTTTTCAAAATGTACAGTTTTTGCACAAGCATCTTCAGCAAGATCCCATCATCGATCGTCACGAGTTTGGTTAAGATCTGACCTTCTATCGCAAAGTTATAAGAGTTTGTTGTTGTAGCGAAATACCAGACGTCATATTGTCTGCCGTCAACAGGGGGCACTGTTTTTGAAAGTGAATATTTTCATACAGGCATCTTCAGGGATTGACTATCATCAATCCTAGCAAGTTTGGTTCAGATTGGAATAGCATTCGCAAAGTGGTAGCAGTTTGTTTTTTGTCGCAAATATCTGACTTTGCAGTGTTGTCATTGCAACACTGTTGAACAATTTGTTATCATATTAGGCACGCATCATCTACCATGTGTTTTGAATGTTTTCCCAAATTTTGAGTTTGATACAAGGAAATTTGTTAAAGTTATAAGGGAAATTGTGAACTTGTACTTTCTGTTACCACCAGGTGGCGCTGTTTCCAAAATTTACAGTTTTTGCTTAGGCATCTTTAGCAAAAGCCCATCATCTATCATCACAAGTTTGGTTAAGATCTGACCTTCAATCGCAAAGTTATAAGAGTTTGTTGTGTGTTGCGAAATACCAGACTTCCTATTGTTTGCCACCACCAGGAGGCGATGTTTTCAAAATTTACAGTTTTTGCATAGACATCTTTAGCAAGGGCCCATCATCGATTGTCACTAGTTTGGTCAATATCTGACCTTCCATGGCAAAGTTATAAGAAATTGATGTGTGTTGCGAGGAATCGTGATTTTCGCCAACTTTGCTGCCCTTCTTCTTGTTCGCCGTGATACTTAATGAAAAGATTTTGATACCTTTGGATCCTCAACTTGTCCACAGTGACCTCACAAAGTTTGAAGGTGATCCCATTAAAGCTCTATGACAAGTGCGTTCACATACCATTGATGCGAAATGGCCAAAATCTGCAATACATTTACTTTCAATCCAAGATGGCGGCTTTCCTGTTAGTTTTAGAGCATAGGCTGCTTTGAATTTTTTGACCGTCCCGACCTAAGGAACGTGTGAGTACCAGGTTTAGTGCATGTACATTCAACGTGCTCCTCAGGAGGACAAGTTTTTGGGGTTATAAGAGTTTAGCCTTTTGTTGAGAAAAATATGAATGAACACCAACTTTGGCGCCCCCTATCTCGAAAACCATGCGACATTTTGAAAAACTTTTAATAACTTTAGATCCTCAACTTGTCCACAGTGACCTCACCTAGTTTGAAGGTGATCCCATAAAAGCTCTATGACAAGTGCGTTCACATACCATTGGTGCGAAATGGCCAAAATCTGCCAAAAATGTACTTTCAATCCAAGATGGCGGCTTTCCTGTTCGTTTTAGAGCTTCGGCTACACTGACTTTTTTGACCGTCTGGACCTAAGGAACGCGTGAGTACCAAGTTTCGTGCATGTACATTCAACGTGCTCCTCAGGAGGACAAGTTTTACGGGTTGTAAGAGTTTCACCTTTTGTTGTGAAAAATATGAATGAACACCAACTTTGGCGCCCCCTATCTCGTACACCGAGCGACATTTTAAAAAGCTTTCAGGAACTTATGCTCGGCAACTTGTTCACAGTGACCTCACCAACTTTCAAGATGATCGCATAAAAACTCTAGGATTAGTTCATTCAAATATCAGGTGTCATAGTGTCTGCTGTCACCAGGGGGCGCTGTTTTTGAAAGTGAATATTTTCATATAGGCGTCTTCAGGGCCAGACTATCATCAATCCAAGCAAGTTTGGTTCAGATCGGACTCGGATTCGTAAAGTTGTAGCAGTTTGTTTTTTGTCACAAATATCTGACTTTGCAGTGTTGCTGTGGCAACACCGTTGAACGATTTGTTATCATATTAAGCACGCATCATCGAACATGTGTTTTAAATGTTTTCCCAATTTTTGAGTTTGATACGAATAACTCTGTAAAAGTTATAACCGAAATTGTTTTTTTTTGTATATTTTGTTACCACAAGGAGGCACTGTGCTCAAAATTTACGTTTTTTTCACAGACTTCTTCAGCAATGGTCCATCATCAACCCTAGGTAATTTGGTTGGGATGTGACCTTCTATCGCAAAGTTATAAGAGTTTTGTTGCCTGTGGCGAAACATTAAAATTTTTACCAACTTTGCCGGCCCCTTACTCTTACGCCATAATACCTATTGAAAAGATTTTGATACCTTTGGATCCTCAACTTGTCCAAAGTGACCTCACCAAGTTTGAAGGTGATCCCATGAAAGATCTAGGACAAATCTGTTCAAATATCATTGGTGTGAAATGGCCAAAATCAGCAAAGCATTTACTTTCAATCCAAGATGGCGGCTTTCCTGTTAGTTTTAGAGCATAGGCTACGCTGACTTTTTTGACCGGCCCGACCTAAGGAACACGTGTACCAAGTTTTGTGCATGTACATTAAACGTGCTCCTCAGGACCACAAGTTTTAGGGGGTGGAGCAGGTTTTTGGCCCGTCCACTTTCACCAGGGGGCGCTGATTTTGACTTGAAATATTTTCACATAGGTTTGTTCAGGGCCAGACTATCAACAATCCCAGCAAGTTTGGTTCAGATTGGACCAGGATTGGCAAAGTTGTAACAGTTTTTTTTTTTTTGTATTTTCTACCACCACCAGGAGGCGCTGTTTTCAAAATGTATTGTTTTCAGCAATATAGTCGCCTTCAGCAACTACCCATTATCAATCATAGGAAGTTTGGTTGGGATTGGATCTTCCTTCGCAAAGTTATAAGAGTTTTGCTTTTTGTTGTGAAAAATAGGAATTTACACCCACTTTGGCGCCCCCTATCTCGTACACCATGAGACATTTTAAAAAACTTTTGATAACTTAAGCTCCTCAATTGGTTCACAGTGACCTGACCAAGTTTAAAGGTGATCGCACTAGAACTCTAGGACTAGTTCATTCAAATACCAAGGGTCATATTGTCTTTGTCACCAGGGGGCGGTGTTCCCGAAATTGAATATTTTCATATAGACGTCTTCTGGGCCGGACTATCATCAATCCTAGCAAGTTTGGTTCAGATGGGACTAGGATTCGCAAAGTTGTAGCAGTGTGTTTTTTTGACGCAAAAATCCGACTTTGCATCATTACCATGGCAACATCATGTAACGATACGCCATCATATTGAGCACGCATAGTCTACCTTGTGTTTAGAGTCTTTTAACCAATTTTGAGTTTGATACAATAATTTCTGTAAAAGTTATTCCCGAAATTGTAAAAGTAACTTTTTTTTTTAGATTTTCTGCCACCACCAGGAGGCGATGTTTACAAACTTGACAGTTTTTGCATAGGCATCTTCAGCAAGGGCCCATCATCGATCGACACAAGTTTGGTTAAGATCGGACCTTCCATCACAAAGTTATAAGAGTTTTGTTGTGCGTTGCGAGAAATTCGTAATTTTCCCCAAATTTGGCGCCCCCTATCTTGAAAACCATGATACTTATAAGAAGCATTTTAATAACTTAAGATCCTCAACTTGTCCACAGTGACCTCACCAAGTTTAGAGGTGATTCCATGAAAGCTCGAGGACAAGTTCGTTCACATACCATTGCTGCGAAATGGCCAAAATAGGCCAAAAATGGCCGTTCAACCCAAAATGGCGGCCTTCCTGTAGGACTTACAGAGGCGCCAGCACGGACTTTTTGGACCGTCCTGACATGCTTAACATGTGTACCAACTTTCGTGCATGTACGTGAAACAAGAGAAAAATCGGCCTGATGAAAGCTGTTTTTCATTTTCGTAAGCCCCGCCCACTTCCAATTTTGTACGCAGTGTCCCCGAAGTACTTTCAGACGTAAATTTACACCAGGTTTGATGCACTTGCAAAAGTTGGTGAGTTTTCGTGTATGGGAAAGACCTCAAAAAGGCGATTCATTTAGAGGAAAAATAATAATAATAATAAGAATGAAAATAACTAGTACTGAAAATAACTAGTACCGCGCGCGGTTCTGAACGGGTTCGAGCCGACCCGCGCGAGTCGCCGTGTGCCACGGCTCCCCGCGCGCCTCGCGCTCTCACCCGTTCATTCACCGCGCGCGGTACTAGTTATTTTCAGTACTAGTTATTTTCAGCGGTGTCCCCGCACATGTCGATCCAAATTTCGGGGGGGATCGGCAACGTATGGCAAAGTTATAGGGCACTTCCTGTTTAAAATGGCCGACTTCCTGTTCGGTCAAATGCGCGTCCGTAAACGTGTTCAGGGAAGTTCCCTTGTCTTACATATCAAGTTTTGTGCAGATCGGACAATCTTAGAGTTGACTTCCTGTTTCGGGCATTCCACTTCCTGTTGGGAGGTCATCTTTTGCAGACATGCTCAGGACAGGTCCCTGGTGTGACATATAAGGTTTCATGCAAATTGGACAACGTACGGCAAAGTTAGCGGGCACTTCCTGTTTAAAATGGCCAACTTCCTGTTCGTCTCTGGAAACATGTTCAGGGAAGGTCCCGTAACTCACATATCTAGTTTTGTGTCAATCGGACAATGCAAGACTTTACTTCCTGTTTCGGGCGTTCCACTTCCTGTAGGGAGGTGACCTTTTACAGACATGCTCAGGACAGGTTGCTGGTGTCACATATAAGGTTTTGTGCAGATCGGACAATGTACTGCAAAGTTAGAGGGCACTTCCTGTTTAAAATGGCCGACTTCCTGTTCGGTCAACGGCGTCTCCGTAAACATGTTCAGGGAAGGTCCCGTAACTCACATATCTAGTTTCGTGTCAATCGGACAATGTAAGACTTTACTTCCTGTTTCGGGCGTTCCACTTCCTGTAGGGAGGTGACCTTTTACGGACATGTTGAGGAAGGGTCTGGGGTCCCACATACTAAGTTTCAAGTGGATACAACAATCCCTGTTGGAGCAGCATCAAAAACTATAAATGTAATTCTGTCTGCTGTCACCAGGGGGCGCTGTATTTGAAAATTAATATTTTCATATAGACGTGTTCAGGGCCGGACTGTCATCAATCCTTGCAAGTTTGGTTCAGATCGGACCAGGATTGGCAAAGTTGTAACAGTTTGTTTTTTTAGAATTTTCTACCACCACCAGGAGGCGCTGTTTTCAAAATGTACCGTTTCAGCAACACAGTCGTCTTCAGCAACTAACCATCATCAACTATAGCAAGTTTGGTTGGGATCAGACCTTCCGTCGCAAAGTTATAAGAGTTTCATTGTCTGTTGTGAAAAATTATTATTATCTCCAACTTTGGCGCCCCCTATCTCGTACGCCATACAATATTTTAAAAAGCTTTTGATAACTTTTGATGCTCAACTCGTCCACATTGATCTCACCAAGTTTGAAGGTGATCGCACAAAAGCTCTAGGAGGAGATAATTGAAATACAAGCTGTCATACTGTCTGCTGTCACCAGGGGGCGCTGTTTTCGAAATTGAATATTTTCATATAGACGTCTTTAGGGCCGGACTGTCATCAATCCTAGCAAGTTTGGTTCAGATCGGACCAGGATTCGCGAAGTTGTAGCAGTTTGATTTTTTGTCCCAAAAATCCGACTTTGCGTCGTTGCCATGGCAACACCGTTAAACGATTTGTCGTCATATTGATCACACATCATCTACCATGTGTTTTGACTGTTGTCACCAATTTTGAGTGCGGTACGATTATCTGTGTAAAAGTTATTCCCGAAATCGTAAAAAAACTTTTTTTTGGTGTATTTTCTTTCACCACAAGGAGGCGCTGTTTTCAAACTTCACCGTTTTTTCATAGACGTCTTCAGCCATGGCCCATCATCAATCATAGCAAGTTTGGTTTGGATCGGACCTTCCATCGCAAAGTTATAAGAGTTTTGTTTTTCTGATGCGAAACATCAGAATCATCACGAACTTTGCCGCCCCCTATCTCGCGCGCCATGTGACATTTGAAAAAACTTTTGATACCGTGAGCTCCTCAACTGGTCCACAGGGACCTCACCAAGTTTGAAGGTGATCGCACGAAAACTCTAGGAGGAGTTAGTTCAAATACCATTGCTGCGAATTCGCCAAAATCGCCAAAAAATCGCCAATCAACCCAAGATGGCGGATTTCCTGTTGGGTTTGGATCATGGTCATAATGTAATTTTTTCTTCATCCTGACCCACTACACATGTGTACCGAATTTCGTGCATGTGCGATATTTGTGTTGGTCATGGTGAATTTGGACAGGTGGCGCCGCACTTATTGGCCCCTCCCACATTCAATTTTCGACGCACATTCCCCGAACCTTTTTCAGACGTAAATTTACACCAGGATTGATGCGGTCACAAAAATCTGTGAGTTTTGGGGTATGGGAAAGGCCTCAAAAAGGCGATTCATTTGGGGGAATAATAAGAATAACTAGTACCGCAAGCGGTAATTGACGGGTTCGAGCTTGACGGCTCGCGAGTCCCTGTGCGTCCACGTCGCAGCGCGAGTCCTCTTCCTCATCTTCCGTTCATTCACCGCTTGTGGTACAGGTTATTTTCAGCTGCATCCCCGCGCAATGTCAGGCGTGTCCTTTTAAAATGGCCGTCTTCCTGTTGGGTGAAAGGCGTGTCCGTAAACGTGTTTAGGGAAGGTACCTTGACTTACATAACAAGTTTCGTGTGGATCGGAGAATGTCAGACTTTACTTCCTGTTTCGGGAGTTGTACTTCCTGTAAGGAGGTCATCCTTTACAGACATGTTCAGGGCGGGTCTGAGGTCTAACAGTGTGATTTCATCTATAAGTTGTTATTTTTGTGAAAAACAACTGATGGTATCAGAATTGAAGCTGAATTTTAGAAATAACTAGTTATTTTTGTGATAGAACATCTGATGGTATAAGAATTTAGGGTGCATTTTCTCTTTTTTCCCTCTGTTACTTTTTCTCTCTTCCCATTTTCCCTGTTTTTTTTTTCCTTGGCCCCTCTTGCAGTACCTTTTGCCCCATCTTTCCCTTTCAGAGCAGCATGAGAAACTGTAAATGTTAGATTTGATAGATTTGTAGGCAAATGCCTCCATCATGTGGCGAACAAAGGTTACTGCACTGACAAACCACTCAGTAGAGTGGGTCCTGTGCAGTGTTCTTATGTCAACACCGTTGAACGATTTGTTATCATATTCAGCAAGCATCATCTACCATGTGTTTTACATGTTTTCATTCATTTTGAGTATGATACAATGAAATTTGTTAAAGTTATAAGGGAAATTGTGAACTTGTATTTTCTGTTACCACCAGAAGGCGCTGTTTTCAAAATGTACAGTTTTTGCATAAGCATCTTCAGCAAGATCCCATCATCGATCGTCACGAGTTTGGTTAAGATCTGACCTTCCATCGCAAAGTTATAAGAGTTTGTTGTTGTAGCGAAATACCAGACGTCATATTGTCTGCCGTCAACAGGGGGCACTGTTTTTGAAAATGAATATTTTCATATAGGCATCTTCAGGGATTGACTATCATCAATCCTAGCAAGTTTGGTTCAGATTGGAATAGCATTCGCAAAGTGGTAGCAGTTTGTTTTTTGTCGCAAATATCTGACTTTGTAGTGTTGTCATGGCAACACTGTTGAACAATTTGTTATCATATTAGGCACACATCATCTACCATGTGTTTGGAATGTTTTCCCAAATTTTGAGTTTGATACAAGGACATTTGTTAAAGTTATAAGGGAAATTGTGAACTTGTACTTTCTGTTACCACCAGGTGGCGCTGTTTCCAAAATTTACAATTTTTGCATAGGCATCTTCAGCAAAAGCCCATCATCGATCATCACAAGTTTGGTTAAGATCTGACCTTCAATCGCAAAGTTATAAGAGTTTGTTGTGTGTTGCGAAATACCAGACTTCCTAGTGTTTGCCACCACCAGGAGGCGATGTTTTCAAAATTTACAGTTTTTGCATAGACATCTTTAGCAAGGGCCCATCATCGATTGTCACTTGTTTGGTTACTATCTGACCTTCCATGGCAAAGTTATAAGAGATTGTTGTGTGTTGCGAGGAATCGTGATTTTCGCCAACTTTCCTGACCTTCTTCTTGTTCGCCGTGATACTTAATGAAAAGATTTTGATACCTTTGGATCCTCAACTTGTTCACAGTGACCTCACAAAGTTTCAAGGTGATCCCATGAAAGCTCTATGACAAGTGCGTTCACATACCATTGGTGCGAAATGGCCAAAATCTGCAAAAATGTACTTTCAATCCAAGATGGCGGCTTTCCCGTTCGTTTTAGAGCATAGGCTGCTTTGAATTTTTTGACCGTCCTGACCTAAGGAACGCGTGAGTACCAAGTTTAGTGCATGTACATTAAACGTGCTCCTCAGGAGGACAAGTTTTACGGGTTGTAAGAGTTTCGCCTTTTGTTGTGAAAAATATGAATGAACGCCAACTTTGGCGCCCCCTATCTCAAAAACCATGTGACATTTTAAAAAACTTTTAATAACTTTAGATCCTCAACTTATTCACAGTGACCTCAACCAGTTTGAAGGTGATCGAATTAAAGCTCTATGACAAGTGCGTTCACATACCATTGGTGCGAAATGGCCAAAATCTGCGAAAAATGTACTTTCAATCCAAAATGGCGGCTTTCCTGTTCGTTTTAGAGGTTCGGCTACGCTGACTTTTTTGACCGTCTGGACCTAACGAACGCGTGAGTACCAAGTTTCGTGCATGTACATTCAACGTGCTCCTCAGGAGGACAAGTTTTACGGGTTGTAAGAGTTTTGCCTTTTGTTGTGAAAAATATGAATGAACACCAACTTTGGCGCCCCCTATCTCGTACACCGAGCGACATTTTAAAAAGCTTTCAGTAACTTATGCTCGGCAACTTGTTCACAGTGACCTCACTAATTTTCAAGGTGATCGCACAAAAACTCTAGGACAAGTTCATTCAAATATCAGGTGTCATAGTGGCTGCTGTCACAAGGGGGCGCTGTTTTTGAAAGTGAATATTTTCAAATAGGTGTCTTCAGGGCCAGACTATCATCAATCCTAGCAAGTTTGGTTCAGATTGGACTCAGTTTCGCAAAGTTGTAGCAGTTTGTTTTTTTGTCACAAATATCTGACTTTGCAGTGTTGCTATGGCAACACCGTTGCGCCATTTGTTATCATAATAAGCACGCATCATCTTTCATGTGTTTTAAATGTTGTCACAAATTTTGAGTTTGATACGATTAAATATGTAAAAGTTATTACCGAAATTGTGTATTTGTTGTATTTTCTGTTACCACAAGGAGGCGCTGTGCTAAAAATGTACAGTTTTTCCACAGACTTCTTCAGCAATGGTCCATCATCAACCCTAGGTAATTTGGTTGGGAAGTGACCTTCTATCGCAAAGTTATAAGAGTTTTGTTGCCTGTGGCGAAAAATAAAAATTTTCACCAACTTTGCCGGCCCCTTTCTCGTACACCATGATACTTATTAAAAAGTTTTTAGCAACTTTAGATCCTCAACTTGTCCAAAGTGACCTCACCAAGTTTGAACGTGATCCCATGTAAGCTCTAGGACAAGTTCGTTCAAATACCGATGGTGCGATATGGCCAAAATCGGCAAAAAATGAATTTTCAATCCAAGATGGCGGCTTTCCTGTTCGTTTTAGAGCATAGGCTACGCTGACTTTTTTGACCATCCCGACCTAAGGAACGCGTGTACCAAGTTTCGTGCATGTACATTAAACGTGCTCCTCAGGCCCACAAGTTTTAGGGGGTGGAGCAGTTATTTGTCCCGCCCACTTTCATTTTTTAACGCACATTCCCCGAAACACTAACAAACGTAAATTTACACCAGGTCTGATGCGCTTGCAAAAATTGGTGAGTTTTGGGGCATGTTCAGGGCCTCAAAAATGCGATTCATTTGGTAGGCGGAAGAAGAAGAAGAAGAACTAGTACCGCAAGCGGTAATCAACGGGTTCGAGCTTGACGGCTCGCGGGTCTCCCTGCGCCCACCTCGCCGTGCGAGTCCTCTAGCTCATCTTCCGTTCATTCATTGCTTGCGGTAGTAGTTATTTTCAGCTTGGACTATTTTCAGCGTCCATGTGTTAAGTTAGAGGGCACTTCCTGTTTAAAATGGCAGACTTCCTCTTTTTCCTATTTAATTTAATTTAATTTAATTTAATTTAATTTAATTTAATTTAATTTAATTTAATTTAATGATTAAGTGCAATATAGGCTATGGTATTGGTATTGGTATTGGTTCAATATGTGCAGTAATTGCAAGTTTTAATAAAAATTTAACCCTCCACTTGTTTTTTTTATTTTGGCCCCCCGTGTATTTGACTTTGGCATTACTGCTTTACAGACATGTTCCGGGCGGGTTTGAGGTCTCACATATCAAGTTTCAAGTGAATACAGCAATCCCAATTAGAGCAGCATGAGAAACTGTAAATGTTAGATTTGATAGATTTGTAGGCAAATGCCTCCATCATGTGGCGAACAAAGGTTACTGCACTGACGAACCACTCAGTAGAGTAGATCCTGTGCAGTGTTCTTATGTCAACGCCGTTGAACGATTTGTTATCATATTCAGCAAGCATCATCTACCATGTGTTTTACATGTTTTCATTCATTTTGAGTATGATACAATGAAATTTGTTAAAGTTATAAGGGAAATTGTGAACTTGTATTTTATGTTACCACCAGAAGGCGCTGTTTTCAAAATGTACAGTTTTTGCACAAGCATCTTCAGCAAGATCCCATCATCGATCGTCACGAGTTTGGTTAAGATCTGACCTTCCATCGCAAAGTTATAAGAGTTTGTTGTTGTAGCGAAATACTAGACGTCATATTGTCTGCCGTCAACAGAAGGCACTGTTTTTGAAAGTGAATATTTTCATACAGGCATCTTCAGGGATTGACTATCATCAATCCTAGCAAGTTTGGTTCAGATTGGAATAGCATTCGCAAAGTGGTAGCAGTTTGTTTTTTGTCGCAAATATCTGACTTTGCAGTGTTGTCATTGCAACACTGTTGAACAATTTGTTATCATATTAGGCACGCATCATCTACCATGTGTTTTGAATGTTTTCCCAAATTTTGAGTTTGATACAAGGAAATTTGTTAAAGTTATAAGGGAAATTGTGAACTTGTACTTTCTGTTACCACCAGGTGGCGCTGTTTCCAAAATTTACAGTTTTTGCTTAGGCATCTTTAGCAAAAGCCCATCATCTATCATCACAAGTTTGGTTAAGATCTGACCTTCAATCGCAAAGTTATAAGAGTTTGTTGTGTGTTGCGAAATACCAGACTTCATAGCGTTTGCCACCACCAGGAGGCGATGTTTTCAAAATTTACAGTTTTTGCATAGACATCTTTAGCAAGGGCCCATCATCGATTGTCACTTGTTTGGTTAATATCTGACCTTCCATGGCAAAGTTATGAGAGATTGTTGTGTGTTGCGAGGAATCGTGATTTTCGCCAACTTTGCCGCCCTTCTTCTTGTTCGCCGTGATACTTGATGAAAAGATTTTGATACCTTTGGATCCTCAACTTGTTCACAGTGACCTCAGCAAGTTTGAAGGTGATCCCATGAAAGCTCTATGACAAGTGCGTTCACATACCATTGGTGTGAAATGGCCAAAATCTGCAAAAAATGTACTTTCAATCCAAGATGGCGGCTTTCCTGTTCGTTTTAGAGCTTCGGCTACGCTGACTTTTTTGACCGTCTGGACCTAAGGAACGCGTGAGTACCAAGTTCCGTGCATGTACATTCAACGTGCTCCTCAGGAGGACAAGTTTTACGGGTTGTAAGAGTTTCACCTTTTGTTGTGAAAAATATGAATGAACACCAACTTTGGCGCCCCCTATCTCGTACACCGAGCGATATTTTAAAAAGCTTTCAGGAACTTATGCTCGGCAACTTGTTCACAGTGACCTCACCAACTTTCAAGGTGATCGCATAAAAATTCTAGGATTAGTTCATTCAAATATCAGGTGTCATAGTGTCTGCTGTCACCAGGGGGCACTGTTTTTGAAAGTGAATATTTTCATATAGGCGTCTTCAGGGCCAGATTATCATCAATCAGAGCAAGTTTGGTTCAGATCGGACTCGGATTCGTAAAGTTGTAGCAGTTTGTTTTTTGTCACAAATATCTGACTTTTCAGTGTTGCTGTGGCAACAGCGTTGAACGATTTGTTATCATATAAAGCTAGCATCATCGACCATGTGTTTTGAATGTTTTCCCAATTTTTGAGTTTGATACGATTAACTCTGTAAAAGTTATTACCGAAATGTTTATTTTTTGGATTTTCTGTTACCACAAGGAGGCACTGTGCTCAAAATTTACGTTTTTTTCACAGACTTCTTCTGCAATGGTCCATCATCAACCCTAGATAATTTGGTTGGGATGTGACCTTCTATCGCAAAGTTATAAGAGTTTTGTTGCCTGTGGCGAAACATTAAAATTTTCACCAACTTTGCCGGCCCCTTACTCTTACGCCATAATACCTATTGAAAAGATTTTGATACCTTTGGATCCTCAACTTGTCCAAAGTGACCTCACCAAGTTTGAAGGTGATCCCATGAAAGTTCTAGGACAAATCTGTTCAAATATCATTGGTGCGAAATGGCTAAAATCAGCAAAGCATTTACTTTCAATCCAAGATGGCGGCTTTCCTGTTCGTTTTAGAGCATAGGCTACGCTGACTTTTTTGACCGGCCCGACCTAAGGAACACGTGTACCAAGTTTTGTGCATGTACATTAAACGTGCTCCTCAGGACCACAATTTTTAGGGGGTGGAGCAGTTTTTTGGCCCGTCCACTTTCACCAGGGGGCGCTGATTTTGACATGAAATATTTTCACATAGGTTTGTTCAGGGCCAGACTATCAACAATCCTAGCAAGTTTGGTTCAGATTGGACCAGGATTGGCAAAGTTGTAACAGTTTTTTTTTTTTAGTATTTTCTACCACCACCAGGAGGCGCTGTTTTCAAAATGTATTGTTTTCGGCAATATAGTGGCCTTCAGCAACTACCCATTATCAAACATAGGAAGTTTGGTTGGGATTGGATCTTCCATCGCAAAGTTATAAGAGTTTCGCTTTTTGTTGTGAAAAATAGGAATTTACACCCACTTTGGCGCCCCCTATCTCGTACACCATGAGACATTTTAAAAAACTTTTGATAACTTAAGTTCCTCAACTGGTTCACAGTGACCTGACCGAGTTTAAAGGTGATCGCACAAGAACTCTCGGATTTATTCATTCAAATACCAGAGGTCATATTGTCTCCGTCACCAGGGGGTGCTGTTTTTGAAAGTGAATATTATCATATAGACGTCTTCAGGGCCGGACTATCATCAATCCTAGCAAGTTTGGTTCAGATTGGACTAGGATTCGCGAAGTTGTAGCAGTTTGTTTTTTTGTCGCAAAAATCCGACTTTGCATCATTACCATGGCAACATCATGTAACTCTACGCCATCATATTGAGCACGCATAGTCTACCTTGTGTTTAGGGTGATTTTTACCAATTTTGAGTTTGATACGATAATCTCTGTAAAAGTTATTCCCGAAATTGTAAAAGTAACTTTTTTTTTTAGATTTTCTGCCACCACCAGGAGGCGATGTTTACAAACTTGACAGTTTTTGCATAGCCATCTTCAGCAAGGGCCCATCATCGATCGCCACAAGTTTGGTTACGATCGGACCTTCCATCACAAAGTTATAAGAGTTTCGTTGCGTGTAGCGAGAAATTACAAATTTTCGCCAACTTTGCCGGCCCTTTTCTCGTACACCATGCGACATTTCAACTAACCATAAGCATCGTTAGATCCCCAACTTGTCCACAGTGACCTCACCAAGTTTGAACAGGATCCCATGTAAGCTCTAGGACAAGTTCGTTCACATACCATTGCTGCAAAATGGCCAAAATAGGCCAAAAATGGCTGTTCAACCCAAGATGGCGGCCTTCCTGTAGGACTTACAGCGGCGCTAGCACGGACTTTTTGGACCGTCCTGACATGCTTAACACGTGTACCAATTTTCGTGCATGTACGTGAAACACGAGAAAAATCGGCCTGATGAAAGCTGTTTTTCATTTTCGTAAGCCCCGCCCACTTTCAATTTTGAACGCAGTGTCCCCGAACTACTATCAGACGTAAATTTACACCAGGTTTGATGCCCTCGCAAAAATTGGTGAGTTTTCGTGTATGGGAAAGGCCTCAAAAAGGCGATTCATTTAGAGGAATAATAATAATAACTAGTACCGCAAGCGGTAATTGACGGGTTCGAGCTTGACGGCTCGCGAGTCCCTGTGCGTCCACGTCGCAGCGCGAGTCCTCTTCCTCATCTTCCGTTCATTCACCGCTTGTGGTACAGGTTATTTTCAGCTGCATCCCCGCGCAATGTCAGGCGTGTCCTTTTAAAATGGCCGTCTTCCTGTTGGGTGAAAGGCGTGTCCGTAAACGTGTTTAGGGAAGGTACCTTGACTTACATAACAAGTTTCATGTGGATCGGAGAATGTCAGACTTTACTTCCTGTTTCGGGAGTTGTACTTCCTGTAAGGAGGTCATCCTTTACAGACATGTTCAGGGCGGGTCTGAGGTCTGAGGTCTAACAGTGTGATTTCATCTATAAGTTGTTATTTTTGTGAAAAACAACTGATGGTATCAGAATTGAAGCTGAATTTTAGAAATAACTAGTTATTTTTGTGATAGAACATCTGATGGTATAAGAATTTAGGGTGCATTTTCTCTTTTTTCCCTCTGTTACTTTTTCTCTCTTCCCATTTTCCCTGTTTTTTTTTTCCTTGGCCCCTCTTGCAGTAGCTTTTGCCCCATCTTTCCCTTTCAGAGCAGCATGAGAAACTGTAAATGTTAGATTTGAGAGATTTGTAGGCAAATGCCTCCATCATGTGGCGAACAAAGGTTACTGCACTGACGAACCACTCAGTAGAGTAGATCCTGTGCAGTGTTCTTATGTCAACACCGTTGAACGATTTGTTATCATATTCAGCAAGCATCATCTACCATGTGTTTTACATGTTTTCATTCATTTCGAGTATGATACAATGAAATTTGTTAAAGTTATAAGGGAAATTGTGAACTTGTATTTTCTGTTACCACCAGAAGGAGCTGTTTTCAAAATGTACAGTTTTTGCATAAGCATCTTCAGCAAGATCCCATCATCGGTCGTCACGAGTTTGGTTAAGATCTGACCTTCCATCGCAAAGTTATAAGAGTTTGTTGTTGTAGCGAAATACCAGACGTCATATTGTCTGCCGTCAACAGGAGGCACTGTTTTTGAAAATGAATATTTTCATATAGGCATCTTCAGGGATTGACTATCATCAATCCTAGCAAGTTTGGTTCAGATTGGAATAGCATTAGCAAAGTGGTAGCAGTTTGTTTTTTGTCGCAAATATCTGACTTTGTAGTGTTGTCATGGCAACACTGTTGAACAATTTGTTATCATATTAGGCACGCATCATCTACCATGTGTTTGGAATGTTTTCCCAAATTTTGAGTTTGATACAAGGAAATTTGTTAAAGTTATAAGGGAAATTTTGAACTTGTACTTTCTGTTACCACCAGGTGGCGCTGTTTCCAAAATTTACAATTTTTGCATAGGCATCTTCAGCAAAAGCCCATCATCGATCATCACAAGTTTGGTTAAGATCTGACCTTCACTCGCAAAGTTATAAGAGTTTGTTGTGTGTTGCGAAATACCAGACTTCCTAGTGTTTGCCACCACCAGGAGGCGATGTTTTCAAAATTTACAATTTTTGCATAGACATCTTTAGCAAGGGCCCATCATCGATTGTCACTTGTTTGGTTACTATCTGACCTTCCATGGCAAAGTTATAAGAGATTGTTGTGTGTTGCGAGGAATCGTGATTTTCGCCAACTTTCCTGACCTTCTTCTTGTTCGCCGTGATACTTATTGAAAAGATTTTGATACCTTTGGATCCTCAACTTGTTCACAGTGACCTCACAAAGTTTCAAGGTGATCCCATGAAAGCTCTATGACAAGTGCGTTCACATACCATTGGTGCGAAATGGCCAAAATCTGCAAAAATGTACTTTCAATCCAAGCTGGCGGCTTTCCCGTTCGTTTTAGAGCATAGGCTGCTTTGAATTTTTTGACCGTCCTGACCTAAGGAACGCGTGAGTACCAAGTTTAGTGCATGTACATTAAACGTGCTCCTCAGGAGGACAAGTTTTACGGGTTGTAAGAGTTTCGCCTTTTGTTGTGAAAAATATGAATGAACGCCAACTTTGGCGCCCCCTATTTCAAAAACCATGTGACATTTTAAAAAACTTTTAATAACTTTAGATCCTCAACTTATTCACAGTGACCTCAACCAGTTTGAAGGTGATCGAATTAAAGCTCTATGACAAGTGCGTTCACATACCATTGGTGCGAAATGGCCAAAATCTGCGAAAAATGTACTTTCAATCAAAAATGGCGGCTTTCCTGTTCGTTTTAGAGGTTCGGCTACGCTGACTTTTTTGACCGTCTGGACCTAACGAACGCGTGAGTACCAAGTTTCGTGCATGTACATTCAACGTGCTCCTCAGGAGGACAAGTTTTACGAGTTGTAAGAGTTTTGCCTTTTGTTGTGAAAAATATGAATGAACACCAACTTTGGCGCCCCCTATCTCGTACACCGAGCGACATTTTAAAAAGCTTTCAGGAACTTATGCTCGGCAACTTGTTCACAGTGACCTCACCAACTTTCAAGCTGATCGCATAAAAACTCTAGGATTAGTTCATTCAAATATCAGGTGTCATAGTGTCTGCTGTCACCAGGGGGCGCTGTTTTTGAAAGTGAATATTTTCATATAGGCGTCTTCAGGTCTGGACTATCATCAATCCAAGCAAGTTTGGTTCAGATCGGACTCGGATTAGTAAAGTTGTAGCAGTTTGTTTTTTGTCACAAATATCTGACTTTGCAGTGTTGCTGTGGCAACACCGTTGAACGATTTGTTATCATATTAAGCACGCATCATCGAACATGTGTTTTAAATGTTTTCCCAATTTTTGAGTTTGATACGAATAACTCTGTAAAAGTTATAACCGAAATTGTTTTTTTTTGTATATTTTGTTACCACAAGGAGGCACTGTGCTCAAAATTTACGTTTTTTTCACAGACTTCTTCAGCAATGGTGCATCATCAACCCTAGGTAATTTGGTTGGGATGTGACCTTCTATCGCAAAGTTATAAGAGTTTTGTTGCCTGTGGCGAAACATTAAAATTTTTACCAACTTTGCCGGCCCCTTACTCTTACGCCATAATACCTATTGAAAAGATTTTGATACCTTTGGATCCTCAACTTGTCCAAAGTGACCTCACCAAGTTTGAAGGTGATCCCATGAAAGATCTAGGACAAATCTGTTCAAATATCATTGGTGTGAAATGGCCAAAATCAGCAAAGCATTTACTTTCAATCCAAGATGGCGGCTTTCCTGTTAGTTTTAGAGCATAGGCTACGCTGACTTTTTTGACCGGCCCGACCTAAGGAACACGTGTACCAAGTTTTGTGCATGTACATTAAACGTGCTCCTCAGGACCACAAGTTTTAGGGGGTGGAGCAGGTTTTTGGCCCGTCCACTTTCACCCGGGGGCGCTGATTTTGACTTGAAATATTTTCACATAGGTTTGTTCAGGGCCAGACTATCAACAATCCCAGCAAGTTTGGTTCAGATTGGACCAGGATTGGCAAAGTTGTAACAGTTTTTTTTTTTTTGTATTTTCTACCACCACCAGGAGGCGCTGTTTTCAAAATGTATTGTTTTCAGCAATATAGGCGCCTTCAGCAACTACCCATTATCAATCATAGGAAGTTTGGTTGGGATTGGATCTTCCTTCGCAAAGTTATAAGAGTTTTGCTTTTTGTTGTGAAAAATAGGAATTTACACCCACTTTGGCGCCCCCTATCTCGTACCCCATGAGACATTTTAAAAAACTTTTGATAACTTAAGCTCCTCAATTGGTTCACAGTGACCTGACCAAGTTTAAAGGTGATCGCACTAGAACTCTAGGACTAGTTCATTCAAATACCAAGGGTCATATTGTCTTTGTCACCAGGGGGCGGTGTTCCCGAAATTGAATATTTTCATATAGACGTCTTCTGGGCCGGACTATCATCAATCCTAGCAAGTTTGGTTCAGATGGGACTAGGATTAGCAAAGTTGTAGCAGTGTGTTTTTTTGACGCAAAAATCCGACTTTGCATCATTACCATGGCAACATCATGTAACGATACGCAATCATATTGAGCACGCATAGTCTACCTTGTGTTTAGAGTCTTTTAACCAATTTTGAGTTTGATACAATAATTTCTGTAAAAGTTATTCCCGAAATTGTAAAAGTAACTTTTTTTTTTAGATTTTCTGCCACCACCAGGAGCCGATGTTTACAAACTTGACAGTTTTTGCATAGGCATCTTCAGCAAGGGCCCATCATCGATCGACACAAGTTTGGTTAAGATCGGACCTTCCATCACAAAGTTATAAGAGTTTTGTTGTGCGTTGCGAGAAATTCGTAATTTTCCCCAAATTTGGCGCCACCTATCTTGAAAACCATGATACTTATAAGAAGCATTTTAATAACTTAAGATCCTCAACTTGTCCACAGTGACCTCACCAAGTTTAGAGGTGATTCCATGAAAGCTCGAGGACAAGTTCGTTCACATACCATTGCTGCGAAATGGCCAAAATAGGCCAAAAATGGCCGTTCACCCCAAAATGGCGGCCTTCCTGTAGGACTTACAGAGGCGCCAGCACGGACTTTTTGGACCGTCCTGACATGCTTAACATGTGTACCAACTTTCGTGCATGTACGTGAAACAAGAGAAAAATCGGCCTGATGAAAGCTGGTTTTCATTTTCGTAAGCCCCGCCCACTTCCAATTTTGTACGCAGTGTCCCCGAAGTACTTTCAGACGTAAATTTACACCAGGTTTGATGCACTTGCAAAAGTTGGTGAGTTTTCGTGTATGGGAAAGACCTCAAAAAGGCGATTCATTTAGAGGAAAAATAATAATAATAATAAGAACTAGTACCGCAAGCGGTAATTGACGGGTTCGAGCTTGACGGCTCGCGAGTCCCCGTGCGTCCACGTCGCAGCGCGAGTCCTCTTCCTCATCTTCCGTTCATTCACCGCTTGTGGTACTGGTTATTTTCAGCTGCATCCCAGCGCAATGTCAGGCGTGTCCTTTTAAAATGGCCGTCTTCCTGTTGGGTGAAAGGCGTGTCCGTAAACGTGTTTAGGGAAGGTACCTTGACTTACATAACAAGTTTCATGTGGATCGGAGAATGTCAGACTTTACTTCCTGTTTCGGGAGTTGTACTTCCTGTAAGGAGGTCATCCTTTACAGACATGTTCAGGGCGGGTCTGAGGTGTAACAGTGTGATTTCATCTATAAGTTGTTATTTTTGTGAAAAACAACTGATGGTATCAGAATTGAAGCTGAATTTTAGAAATAACTAGTTATTTTTGTGATAGAACATCTGATGGTATAAGAATTTTGGGTGCATTTTCTCTTTTTTCCCTCTGTTACTTTTTCTCTCTTCCCATTTTCCCTGTTTTTTTTTTCCTTGGCCCCTCTTGCAGTACCTTTTGCCCCATCTTTCCCTTTCAGAGCAGCATGAGAAACTGTAAATGTTAGATTTGATAGATTTGTAGGCAAATGCCTCCATCATGTGGCGAACAAAGGTTATTGCACTGACAAACCACTCAGTAGAGTGGGTCCTGTGCAGTGTTCTTATGTCAACACCGTTGAACGATTTGTTATCATATTCAGCAAGCATCATCTACCATGTGTTTTACATGTTTTCATTCATTTTGAGTATGATACAATGAAATTTGTTTAAGTTATAAGGGAAATTGTGAAATTGTATTTTCTGTTACCACCAGAAGGCGCTGTTTTTAAAATGTACAGTTTTTGCATAAGCATCTTCAGCAAGATCCCATCATCGAGCGTCACTAGTTTGGTTAAGATCTGACCTTCCATCGCAAAGTTATAAGAGTTTGTTGTTGTAGCGAAATACCAGACGTCATATTGTCTGCCGTCAACAGGGGGCACTGTTTTTGAAAGTGAATATTTTCATACAGGCATCTTCAGGGATTGACTATCATCAATCCTAGCAAGTTTGGTTCAGTGCGTTCACATACCATTGGTGCGAAATGGCCAAAATCTGCAAAAAATGTACTTTCAATCCAAGATGGCGGCTTTCCCGTTCATTTTAGAGCATAGGCTGCTTTGAATTTTTTGACCGTCCTGACCTAACGAACGCGTAAGTACCAAGTTTAGTGCATGTACATTAAACGTGCTCCTCAGGAGGACAAGTTTTACGGGTTGTAAGAGTTTTGCCTTTTGTTGTGAGAAATATGAATGAACGCCAACTTTGGCGCCCCCTATCTCGAAAACCATGCGACATTTTGAAAAACTTTTAATAACTTTAGATCCTCAACTTGTCCACAGTGACCTCACAAAGTTTAAAGGTGATCGCACAAAAGCTCTATGACAAGTTAGTTCACATACCATTGGTGCGAAATGGCCAAAATCTCCCAAAAATTTACTTTCAATCCAAGATGGCGGCTTTCCTGTTCGCTTTAGAGCTTCGGCTACGCTGACTTTTTTGACCATCTGGACCTAAGGAACGCGTGAGTACCAAGTTTCATGCATGTACATTCAACGTGATCCTCAGGAGGACAAGTTTTACGGGTTGTAAGAGTTTTGCCTTTTGTTGTGAGAAATATGAATGAACGCCAACTTTGGTGCCCCCTATCTCGAAAACCATGCGACATTTTGAAAAACTTTTAATAACTTTAGATCCTCAACTTGTCCACAGTGACCTCCCAAAGTTTAAAGGTGATCGCACAAAAGCTGTAGGACTAGTTCATTCAAATACCAGGCGTCATAGTGTCTGCTGTCACCAGGGGGCGCTGTTTTTGAAAGTGAATATTTTCATA
>NW_025320642.1:0-80000 GCF_019176455.1 Solea senegalensis
TATATATATATATAGGTTCACCTTCTCCAACTTTGAAAATAGTGAAAACAAATCTCAATTTTAGAGTTAAAAAAACCACCAGCAGCTGCATTTTATTGTTAGGTTTCCATCTGTTCCCATCACTTCATTCATGCTTTAATTATGGTATAGGGTTTATTGTCATAAAATGGTTTGTGTCCCTCTGAATTGTCTCTGCTTTTCCATATAATTCATATAATAATGAATTAGTGCCAAAACAAACAAAACAAAACAAAAAACACACACACACGTGTGCTTGATTGTGATCAGTGTTTGTAGTGGAGTAAAAAGAGTGAATGTGTAGTTTGTAGTTTTACAGAATAAAATGCACTGGAGTGCAGTGGAGTGGAGCTTCGTCTATATGTTTTAGATAAAGTATTAGATTCATAACTTTTGCAGCAGAAGTGACGTCTCAAAGCATCGCCTTCTTTTGTTTGCGTGTGAGTTTAACTTTTTTTAGTGCAGAGGCAGAAGCAGCATCTCAGTTCATCCACGTTTCCTGTTGGATTTTGTTGAATTCTGCAGCCCAGTCTTTGTGAAAAAGAAATAACAAGCCTCTCAGTGTAAAAAGCCACAAAGTGCACTGCATTATGAAGGTGACGGCAGCGCTGTTGAAGAATGAAGAATGTCTGGGTGCCGTTTGGGAGCTAACCTCATTACTGTATGTATGTCCTGCTGTGCTGATGGTGCTGATGCTGCTGATGCTGCTGACGGTGCCTGGGGCTCCTCTGCTCTCTGGGAGCTGCCCAGTTTGAAGGTGTTTTCAGTTATTTTCGGTCAGACGTCTTCTTAAAGGACATTACCTCTTTTTCTATTCCTCTCATTATTCTGTTGGGGAAAGTTCGAGGAAATTCAACTCAAATTACAAGTGTAACTCTCTTAAAATCAGCTTTGGGATTTGTTATTGCTACAATTAGCTTTAACTCTCTTAAACTGAAAAATGACACTTTGTTAGAACAAATGGGGATTTGTTTTGTCCAATAATATCTAATCTCAGGACATATTTTTGGCGTTACCTGACACTTTAAAGGTCCAGTGTGGGACATTTAGGAGGCTTTACTGTGTGTGTGTTGTTTTCCCTTCTCCCTCTCTAGCGGTTGCCACAGCGGATGATCCGCACATTGGATTTGGCAGAGATGCCCTTCCTGATGCAACCTTCCCGTTTATCCAGGCTTGACCAGCACTACATGTGGCTCGCCTGTGGCTGGGGTCAATTCAGAGTGTTCAATTAATAACGAGCAATGGGGATTGGGTATCTCGCTCAGAGGAACCCCAGCCCTTGACCTGGTGGGGATTTAAACCACCGACAACCCTTCAGTCACAAGACAAGATCTCTTTCCACTCAGCAAATATAAAAGTATTCTTATTTTTGAGTAATTATACTTACGCAAACATACTTATGGATAGAATATTCAGTTTCTCCCTCCTAAATGTTACATACTGGACCTTTATTCTACAGTGGCATATGAAGAGTGTGACAGCAGAACAGTCGTCACCAAAAATGTGATGTGAAGAGCAAAACAGTAAGCCAAAGACAGTGGACTGCAGGGGGCGTGAAGGGCACCGCGACACAGCTGAAAGATGATGATGATCATTAGGGGACGTTTGTGTTTTTCCCTAAGACAGAGGATGGAAAGCACCTCTGGAGTTTGGAGGTTATTTCACCACCGAGGAACGACGTTCACTCCACAGCTGAGATGACTGTGCTGTTGCACACGAACACACTGACCTGTGTGTAAGAGGAAATATACCTTTTTATTTTGCATTTTTATCTGGTCCCCGCGAGGGTCTGATATTTGTCACGTCTTGCCCGTTTCTGTTTTCATATCTGCAACAGTCGATTGTGATAACGACGCTTTGTTTATGTCTCACAACTTCTTCATTCCATTCTATTTTAGACTGCACACTGTGAAAAATCAGTATGGTATAAAAGGATGGCGGCGCATGAACAGTAGATAATGTAAGATAACATATTTTCCAAAATAGATTTGTGATGAAAGAATCGTTTACGAGCTTCAGTTGGGGGCTGCAGTGAGGTGACTTTGGCCTTATTGCTGCTATGATTATTGCATGGTGTTTGGGTGTCGCATAAGCTTTTCAAGAAAATCCAAATATAATGAAAGGATTTCATATCATTGTCCTGGTTCTTCTGACTCCACCTGGTCAAGAAGTTTAGTTAAAATAAGTTGAACCAGGTTTGCAACCTTTTTAACACTTACAGTATTTCTGTCTAAAAAAATGATATCTATTTTTTGGGTTAATTATTAAAATTGAACTAGTATTATGCTTTGAAAGAGGTGTGTCTTTAGTTCATTTCGTTGTACATAAGCTTCATGATTTTCAGGTTAAGATAATGGAGTTTCTCAGAAGAGTCTGTCTGTGCCCGACGTTGAATCATCAGCAGCACAAAATAAAGAGTTTGTATCTCTGTCTGCCGCCTCCTTCATGTATGCCGTTGCTATTTCTGCTGTGACGTATTTACATGGAAGGAGGATAAGACTGTTTTTACATTCTGTGGTTTAGATCCGAGCTGCTCTGCGTCTGCCAAAACAGGAAGCGACCACATTTAGTCTGATTTTGTTGATGTTTTATGTTTTTATTTTCCCGTTGATACAGCTGTGAGAAGAACAGGTCTGCACCACAAAAATGATTTCTCTCTTTTCAGGGAATCCAGACATCGTGATAAATGCTTGATAATGTAATTACAGGGAGGTATTTGGGTTTGTGTGACACATCAAACATCAGAGACAGGTTTGATCTGGTCAAAGTCTCTAGAGTGTCAACATCCAAGAAAACACAGACATGACAAATATGGAATGACAAAAAACCAAACTGCAGATTTTCCCTGTAGGCATCAACCAACATAAAACATCTTAATATCAGAATTCTATCAAATATTGCAAAGTGATCTTATGGAATCAAAACATGCAGTTAACCTGACCCTCTTTTTGGAGTATGGAGTACGGAGTAGGATGCCCAGGCGTTCTCTAGTTTGGCACAGTTTGGCACAGTTTGGCACCATCTGTGCCATTTGAGATTTCCTAGGTATCAAATCATTAAACCCATTGCATTTTATTTATTTGTGTCACTATTGGTCTAAAAACACCTTGTTTTAATAAATACTATTGTGCTATTAACTGTACAACAAAAGGAAAATAATAATTGTTCAAATTCTCTTGAATATTGATTACTTCTTATTTTAATCATAGCTTGTAATTTATTTATTTATTTTTAAATTGTGTTAAATTCCACAATCATTTGATTGTGCTTTGTTAAACAAAACATTTTAAAATGTCTTAATGATTTTTTTAGAGTCTATTATTTTAAACTACTGAAAATTCCCATAGCTTTCGACTTATACTATTTAAATTCTTTTTCTTTGTATTTATTTATGTGTATGAAATAAATGAAATAAAATAGAAATAGAGCCAGAGCAGGAGAGGAACCTGTAGCCACCACTTCTCTCCAGCAGAGAGCGCTTCTGCGCACAGAAGGACAGAGAGACAAGCAAACAAATACCATGGTGTGGGTTTTGTATTCTGGAGGGGCGGAGTCTTTACTCACCCAATAATATCTATGTCAGAGGGAATTAAAACTTCTTATAAAGGGAAACTGTCCTTTTTTACATTGACCCTGATCTCTCTCTCTCTCTCTCTCTCTCTCTCTCTCTCTCACTCTCACTGTTACCTCTTGAGGAGCATTTCTGGCATAAACACTGACCTTGTCAGGACCAGTAGTCCTCATGGAGACCAAAGCCTGAACCTATTGAGGCAGAACTTCATTACTGAGGCACTATTTAAATTGTGGTTATGGATTATACTTATATTTAGGCTGTCTAAATGAACAGAAGTCAAAGTATGTCCTATGATAAATAACTGTGCAGCACCTGTGTGTGTGTATGTGTGTGCTAATTTTGGATGTAGCCACAGGGAAAGGAAGCCTTCAGCATGTGACAGTGCAACTGATCATTAGTCATTCTGCTCCACATACTGTAGTGAGGAGGACGAGGACGAGGAGGAGGAGGAGGAGGAGGAGTATACAGAATATGATAGAACGAGCAGTCGAATGGTAGCAGACGTCTGGCATAAGTTAAATTTAATATGTGCCTCAGAAACACTGTGAGACACATCTAACACGTGTCTAACTTGGACTAATGCTGTGCTCCTCTTCCCTGTTGTGTCGTAAGCAGATCATGTTGGGCCATAAAACAAAACTAAATCAATCATGGGACTCTGTTGATTTGGATTGAAGCTGTTCATGTGGTTTGGATGAACTCAGTTAAAGTGAGTAAACAGCAAAAGAGACTCTCTGTGGAGACATATTTACAGATGGCACATGTGTATTCATATTGTTTTATTTGTCTGACATCTCAACTTACATTAATTTAGATTATATTTTTTAAAAAAAACGACATTTGTGAATGAAATATTTAAAAAAAACAAAACGTTTTTTCAAGACGAAGTTGTTGAATTCTTGAACTCTACTTGATTTTTGTCTTTGAGTCTTCCGACTCGTTTTCATGTCAACCAGTCTGTCGTCACACTTACTTACCCACCGTTGTAAAGAGTGATGCACAGGACGACGTCCTGCAGCATAGACTGTGTACACACAGTGTCGTAACACTGTGGTCCTGATAACACATCAGAGGGTGTAGTAACACGGTTTCTTTCAACGCCACCTGTGTGCAGAGAGAGGGCTTGTAAGTAATCGATGACATCAACCTCTCAGTGAAATACAAGTTCATAACCTCAGTGAAAGAAATACTGTAAACAAAAGAGCAACGTTAACAGGGTTTTCTCTCTATGTTACTTGGAGATTTGTGTAAAAATTCATTCATAAACCACATACATCCATGTTTTCTGTTCTTTTGTTGTCAGTATTAAAAGACAAACACACTCATATGAACTCATATATTTGTCGGTATTTGATGTAAATGAACAAATCACACTGACCTAATTAGCGTCCATCTTCACTGTGCATCTCATATTCACTTTAATTTGACAGGTCCATTGAAAGAAAAGACCAAAAAAAAACAGACACAGTGAAGATCCTCCATGGGATGCAGTGATTATTCCATCTATAATGTGTGTCTGACTGCAGCATCACTTTAATATTCATCTATTTATATTGTATACATATTATATCAACCATCTGCTGCATGTCCGTCCGAGTGATCTTAGTGCTGTTTCTCTTCCTGAGGTTTGTCTCTGTTCTGCTGAGACAAGAGTGCACACACTGTAAATAACACCGGACTGACCTGAGGCGAAAAGTAAAAGAACAAAGAGAGGAAGAGAGAAAGTCAAACGCAGGTTATATCTGGAGTTAAAGTTGGTTAGAGTTAAAGAGACGCGTGAGAGGTGTGTGGAGGCGCGTGACAAACAGGAGCAAAAGAAAGAGGGGGCAGAAAATCTGACAGACCAAACAAAAGAAAGAGAACAGAGAGTGTGGCCAAGGTTAAAGAGGCAGCAGAGAGAGGTGAAGAAAAATGGCTCAAACATGAAGGGATGAGAGAGGGAGAGATGGATGGGATGGAAGAAGAGAAAGAAGTGACACAATGCACGTATTTATCTCATGAGTAGGATGGATAGAAGACAATAAAAAACACTCCCTCTCTGTGGCTCAGGGTCTAAAAATGAAATAAGAGAGAAAACTTGTCATATTGTCGAGTGTCAGCCTCTCCTACAGGTGGCAGCCTTGATCTTCTCCACATCATCCATTTTCTGTTGCCACAAATATCATTTATTATGACCTTTTGCCACAATAACATGCTTATAGTTACTCATATGTAAAGTGTAGATATCATGTGGAGAAATAACTTCAAATACATATTAAATCATCTTTTCCCCTTTGCAAAGTAAGACTTGTTTGCAGTCGTCATCAAACTCTAATCACAAAGATTATGGCTGACTCTAAGTACCCTGACAGACAAACCCCAGGGCAACAATACCTGCTGCTCCCAAATAAAATGTGAACGCAAAGCAGAAAACTGTCAGGAACTCATGTTGTGTTCATGTGTCATGTGAGTTTTAGCAGCTGCACACGTCCGTGTAAATCAAAAGTGAAAAGACAGAAAGTGTAATTCTGTCAGGTATTCTGCAGTGGCCATCGCCTCGTCCTCACACTTACAACACAACTGCATTTCATTCACGCTGTCGCTCCACTCTAACTGCCCACAACAGCAGCTGCATGTGTGTGTGTGTGTGTGAAAGAGAGGGAGACAAGTAAACATGCCTGAAATACAAAGACTGTGATGTTTCATTCATTATGTTGTCAACATGAATAATAGATACCTAATTGATATGCAGTACATCACACACACACGACACACACTCACTCGCACGCACACAAACACACATTTTACACTCTCTCCCTCTCTCTCTCTTTCTCTCACACACACACATATAGACGTGGGACTATTCTCTGAACTATTAAGCCTCAGTTGTCAGTTCTCATTCAAATGGATCACAAGAGGTGAAAGAACAAGAAACGGTGCACACACACACACACACACACACACACACACACACACACACACACACACACACACACACACACACACACACACACACACACACACACACACACACACACACACACACACACACACACACTGGTTTCCATGACTTCAGAGGACATTGCATTGATTTTAATTCATTTGGTGGAGATTTACTCTCACCTTAACCATAACTACTACCGACCTAATCCTGACCCTGATTTTAAAACGTGTTTTCACCTTAAAATGTGGTATTTTACGTTTTGAGGAGCAGCCTGCAAACAAAGTGTTGTCCCTCACCTTAACACTAACAGTTAATGTCTAAATCTTAGCTCTAAACTTCAGCCAGCTCCTCAAAAATGAGGTTCAGGCCCAGGTTTTGTTTTCTACGAAGACTGCCGGTCCGACAACATCAAGGTTTTTATGCCAGAAAAGGTTCTAAGGAGGTAACACATACAAGAACACAGAGAGAGAGAGACAGAGAGAAAACAAATGCATGTATATTCATCCAAGCAGACACATCCTTCCACACATACATACATCTTCCTCAGTGACTGGATGTTTTCTTGTTGTAACATCAGTCCTTTCACTATTAAAAGTGCTAAAGAAGCACTAGCCCTAGAACTCAACTCCAGTGTTGACTGTTAAGGCTAAAAGGTTTATATTATTTTCACTTTTCTTCTTTCAAACATGGAGGTTAACGCAACAGATGAGGTCAAGCAACAACTGGCACGACCTACGAAAGAAGGCCCCCGAGACGAGTCCAATGGAGGAATATCACCGGTGGCCTATGCTCCCACAGGAGTAAAGGGCTGAACTAACTAACATCCTGTCTGTGTGTCTCCTCTAAACCTTGTGACAAACCTTCCGTACCTTGAGCCAACTCGTCCACCAGCTCCCTGGAGCACAAACTTCTCCTTTTAACATACAGAGACACACTTTCCTGTTTACTTACTGGGATCATCATGGACATTATCATTCCTACAGTGATGTATCACACGGGAAGTTTCATGACGAGGAAGCTCTTTGTCTGAGAGACGGATGAGTTTGTGTCCTTCAGAAGATAACGGGCTCCTGGAGGAAAAAGCAAAGAAAGAAAGAAAGAAATTCAACTTGGAAATAAGCACCAAAAAAAAAACCTTTCAATTGTTTTTCCATTTGAGAGTTGTTGAGCAGAGCATGGCCTAAAAATAACGAGCCTTTCAAACTGTTTGTGCTCACTGTGCTTTTCAACGCCCCCTCACTCAGATACCTGTCTCCTGGGTAACCACACACACACACACACACAGAGTAAAGACAGTGAGAGGTGGTGGGTTCAACAGTAATGAGTGCACACTCTGATACACAAACACACACTAGCACACACACTGCACTCACAACTCAGCCAATACAGTGTCTCCGTTTGTGCGGTGTCGGCCAATCAGGGCCGTGCATGCTGACACACCCACCAGAGGATGTGTAAGCACTGCTGATGTAGGATGGAGGGAGAGAGAGGAGTGTGTGTGTGGATGCCTTTAGTGTTGTACTGCGTGTGTGTGTGTGTGTGTGTGTGTGTGTGAGATAGAGAGGAAGCTCCCTGCAGCTTCTGACGTTATGCTGATGTTGGTCCTTCGGGGGGAAAACAGAGCAGTGGTCGAACCTGTGACTGCTGCTCTCACCGTGAAACAGGAACACTCAGTCGGTTCATGTCAGCAATGATTTAATTACATGTGGACATGCAGGAATTCAGAGGAAACACACACACACACAATTTTTGAGGGCAGAGTCATGAACGGTCAGCAGTGGAAAATGTGTCTCCCGTGGTCAGCTGTGAAGCTCGGCAGAGGAAGCTGAACTTTCCTCCATTTTATTCCAATCGGCAGCTTCATTACTGGGCTGCTAAAATGGAGGCATGATGCAGTCCACTGTTGATTAAAGGGGCAGGCCATGCTGATTAAAACAAAAACGAGAGAAGCTCATTTGTGCTGAACATTTACTGTGCACTCTTTATAGTCCAGGTTTGAGAGAGATTAAGGAGGTAGATGTTTTTTGCTTTCTTGCTGAAATAAGGCAAATAATTGTTAGATAACAAGCACTCTTGCCTTTGCAGCAAGAAGACCCGGGTTCATGACCCAGTCAGAACCAGTGTGTGCATGGGATTAGGCAAATTGGAGACTCTAAATTGACCATAAGTGAATGCCTGTGCAGGATTTCTCTATTTATTCACAACATAGTGAAGAAAGTGCATGAAGTCTATGAATTGAAAGTGGATGGATGACCTCTCACTCTCTTCTTTTGAGCCGCACCACCACAATTCATTTGTTAAAGGTAGGGTTGGAGATCCTGGAAAAACAGGCTATATTTTAATCTCAAAATTCCAAGCCCCTTTCTTCACACTTCCCCCCTGAAGCCACGCCTCCAGAGCACAGGAACTGCGCAGCATCGGTAACTTTTGGTACTTTTCGGCGGCGCTGACTTTTTTGGATACTTGGTCAAATGACGACGTGACGCTGAAAAAACAACAAATACTGTCGAAAGATCACAAAGACATAAAGTGAACCTACCTGTCCAGTAGGAACAGAGTCACCATGTCATCACAGCGGCTTTCAGCTGCCATCATCGCTGAGGTTCACTTGTTGTCTCCTGAGAATGCACGATAAGTGCACAAAGGGGAGGGAGGGACAGATGGGTTTGACTGATGTATTGTGATCCAATTTATTCGTTCGGGCCGTTCAATATGATTGGACACTGTTTGGTGTTTAATTAATTGGTTACAAATGAGGTGTGAAGAGGATACAGTAAAAAAAATGCTCCAGAAAATGATCTACTACCCTCCCTTTAATTAAAATGGTGTATAATTATCATGTATTGCATAATACATCACCAAATTGATACTGACCATTTAAAATGACAGAAATATCTTATTATTTAAACATCTCTCTCAGAAGAAATATTTTTCCCAAAAAGAAATAATTTTCTTTAAAATATGGGCCGTGTTTTCAAACCAAGAAATCTTGCTGCAGCCAGTAAGCAGCAGCTGAGGACAAATAAAAAAAAAATACATCAAAAAGTGCATTAAAAAAAATATAATAAAAGAACTAGCAATACAATTATTTTGGTCATACCAGTCCAAAAATGAGTGCACAGCAGCAGCTGTAACTATTTTGATTTAAAAATAAACATGTTTGTCAACTCAAAATGCATAAAATCAAAGCGGTGCACAATATTAGCACTTGTTTTTCTTTGAAATAAGATAAAACATCTCAAAGTGGCTTTAACAGAATACAAAAGAACTATCAATGCTATCAAACCTATTGCACTACTGCAGGAATTGATGTAGGGACAGCGAAAAGTGTTGCTCTAGTTATTTCTCAGTGTTTCTGGCAGAACCACAGTTGGTCTAGGGGCCACATGTTGAATAGACGGGGTATAAGGTAACCAAAGTGAGTGGATACAGTTGTCATTTATCTGTTATCTGAAAGGAAGACAAATGTCATTAAAAACAAGCGCTCAAACACATGACAGGGTTTGGTTTTCATGCCACAGACTCTCACAACAACCAGTGTACAGTTCCATCTGTTTATTGATTAACTATAAAATACTGGAGTTACTAAAACAATTTAAAATAAACACTGATATATATATATATATTTATATATATATATATATGTGGTTGCTGTCTGTAAAAAAAAGAAAAAAAAAGAATAATCCTTACACATACAGTATAGACCAACAGAATATATCTGGTTTCAGATTTATCTCTAAAATGTATTTAGCATTTTTTACAAGATTAGACGTTTTACAAAGTATATTCTGATAGCTTTTTTTTCTCCCCTTCAACAAAGAAGTGAAGGAACATTTACAAAACTTAGATGATTTTTTTCTATTTATTTTCAAAATAATCTTTTTTTTTTCTTCTTTCCTTTCTGTAACAGGACGATTACGATACTGAAGGAACAGCAGACGAAGAACCAGCCTCCAGTCCACCTCTCTCTCTCTCTCTCTCTCTCTTTCTCTCTCTCTTTCTCTCTCTCTTTCTCTCTAGCAGCTAGCTCCCAGTGCCTGTCAGCAGTATTGCTTGATAGGCGTGGATGATTGTTCAGAGAGGGGAAGCAAAATAAAAACAAACAGACAGACATCAGATGAGGGGGAAAAAAAGAAAAGATCAAACTTAAATGTGATCGAGAGAACATGTAGGAAAGTCAGGCTCTTAAAACATATGACAAAAAAAAGTGTGTTGTGTGTGTGCGTTGGACCCTGTTTGAAGGTGTAAGGCTGGGCTTTGCATGGAGATGGGGACTAAAAGATTATTGGAAGGCAATAAAACACACCTGAAAAGAGAATAAAGGTGTGACAGCGCTCTGTCAAACACACACACACAGAAAAAAGTGCTTTAGCAGCTCCTGGGGTAAGCAAAGATTCTCTAACAGGGCACTTGAGCAAGTGCAGAACATACGTGTGTGTGTGTGTGCGCACTAATCTGACCTTCTGTCAGTGTCTAACCCCAAGGAATCCAAATATAAGAGCAGCAGCTAGAGTTTTAGCAGATACTATTTCCTAATCTCAGAAAACAGCACATGTACCGATTAAACTACCTTCAGCACAAACGGGAGTAGCAGCAAATTGCCAAACTCACTCTGACCGGATTTTAGACAAAGGTGTAGTGAAATGCTGCCGTGAGCTACGGGCGAAAGTCCTTTTTGTGGCTTCGTCACATTAACAACGTCTTGGTGTGAATAAAAATAGGGTTCAGCCCATCGTGAAATCAGACAAAACCAAACGATTCCTAGAGAATAGAAAATATCAAACCTATTGAATATCAACAAGACAATCGTTAATCTCTGCAGCGAAGCAGAGAGAGAGGGCAACGTGGCATGACACATACAAGAAAATCAATATGATAACCAGATATACACGTATACATTTACTGTATACTGACACACACTCTTACTCAGCAACGGAGGGGTCTTCTTTTTTCTTTTACCTCAAAACTATGATCACAAAGAGAGGTGTGTTCACCGGCATCAACAGACTGGAGAAAATACCAGTCTGATTTGTCCGCAGCACCGACAGGAGCCGAGGGGGAAACGAAGGGAGAACAGGGCGAGATCTGGCCTGGAGGAGCACGGCCAAGCACAGGGGCCACAACCCTGAGCACAACATTCAACAGTCTCACCCTAAACACGCTTAAACTAGGCACGTAGAAAAATTCATAGGGAACTGATATCAGAACACTGCGTTAAATTCGAGGGCGACAGGGCATCAGGCATCACCTGCACACAGAGGAGAGCCAGTGAGTGCAGTGGACTGGGGTTTAGCAAATACTCTAGGATCATATATATATGATTCTCCTCTGCAGCAGCGGAGCTCATTCAAAGTGCACTCATGTCAAATATGATTGCTTAGCAGAGGGGGTTGTGGGGGTGAGATGGACATCCATAAAAACAGCAGAAGCAAAAGGAAATATAAAAAATACATCCAACACAGGACATTTAGAGGTGACAAACACTGCAGCCAAACTGCACCGATGAGGCCACACTGTGAGGGATGAGTGTTAAAAAAATGTTATTTTCTTAATCTAATCAGTGCTGGCAGCTCTGCACTGTACATCAGTGCCATGACCTTGGTGCATCTTAGAATGGCTGCAGTGTTTATGACCATGAAAACACCGACATACCTTAAGAAAAAAGGAAAAAATCCACCCTGTGGGACTCCTACACTGTAAGTGTATGTCCAGTGGTTGTTCACTTGAACTGGTTAACTGTTTTTCTTGCTTTAAAAAAACAAAACAAAACAGTGCCTACTTCAGGATGTGCTTGTCCCTTCATTGTTGTTCAACCTCAGTGCAAAATGGGCAAAAACAACACTAATTAAAATGCATCACCAGCAGCTCTGTTTTGATTTCATAGTGTTTAAAGTGTATTCGGCGGGTGAATTTTTCCCTTTAAGGATAAGGAACTCAAAGCTTGAAATGTGAAGATCCCTCCCTCTCTCTTTAGGCCTGAGTCTCTTAGGGAGTCAGAAGTTTTCATAGCATACGGACAGAGTCTGTCTGCCCGACAAAGGATTGTCAAGGGGAATTGAAGGGGTTCAATTAAAAAAAAGGACAGACTTTAAGTGTTTTTTTAAGTGCTCTGTTTTTTTTTTAACATATATATATATATATAGTAATGGAGGGAGTCTATACCTCTCTCTTTCTGTGCATCTCTTCCTCTTTTTGCATCGGTCTGTCGCTCCTACAGTTCTGTAGATACATTTATATGACTGTAACATGACTGTAACATCACCACGGCAACATCAGAATCACAACATCACACCAGCGGCACGTCCATCCGTCTGTCTGGGGCGGAGACAGGCGGACAGACGCCTCTCTTCTGTATCATTCACAGTTCATTAAAGCTTCTCGACTGTTTCGCCTCTTTAGAAAAAAGTACTCTGACATAAATCTATTACATGAAAATAAAACACTCATATTATCCTCTATAGAACGGTGTGTGTGTATGTGTGTGTGTGTGTGTGTTACATGATTCGCGAGTATTTACATGTGTCTGTGTGCACATGGGTGTACAAATGTGTGTGCGTGTGTGTTTATGCAGGATATATTTACATGTAAAAGGAAACCGAAGTACTCGTATGTGTGTGTGTTCTGAAGTGTCCCAGTGAACACACGCGACAAAGCAAAAACAGAACGTGTAAATGGAGTCTGTGTGTGTGTGTGTGTGTGTGTGAAAACATTTCAGGAGACATGTTCCTTTGAATACTGTCTGTAGTGTCTCCTGTTGTCGTTAGTAGCAGTTAGCTGTCATGACAGTCTGAAGTGTACTGTGGAACTGGAGTGGTTGAGATCGTGAGTCACACGGCAGCAAGAGCATCCACCACGGCTGAAGATCAGCGATTAGACCACAGGTTCGGACTTGACTCCGATCCAGGTCCAGGGTTAGGGAGTCGGATCGTGATTTTGGGACTCAGGGACTCGCCGAGTTTTCCTCGTTTTCAGCAGATGACCGGGACGCCGTCCGTGTTGAAGATCATGCCGGTGGTGGGTTCGTACGTGCCGGCCAGGTAGTAGAGGTCTTCGCTGTCGGCGTAGCGGCGCGTGTGGGTCATCTGCTCGTACTCGTCCACGCTCACCACCAGGCACTTGTGGCTGACCGTCTGCACGTCGTTCTCATCGCTGTGAGACGACTGGTACAGGGCGCGCTGCGGCAGAAACACACACACACACGTTTATTCTATCATGCATTAAAACGATTTACTTCCCCAACTCCCTTCCCTCAGAAGAAATCACAACTTTTTTCGGGGAGATTAAGTGAGATCATCTCACCTCAAGGTCTTAAAGACCGCAGACTGTTCTCTTTTAAAGTAGACTTGTAAAACCAGTTGCACAAGGTTAAATGGAAAGTATTAAACTTTTTTTAATTAAAACTTAAACTTAAATATCCCTTTGTTATGGACTCGCAATTATATGATCATATGATTCTATAATGTGGTAAAATAGGTCAAATGTCAAATAATACATTTTCCTCTCTCACCTCCATGAAGTCTTTCCTCTGAATAGAGGAGTGCAGAGCTGCTGGTAAAGACTGGCCACATATTTGATCCCAGTTCTGGCGGGAAAACAAGAGTTAGAACGTTCAAACAAACAAAGTCGAGCTGGAAAAGTGTTGACTTGGCTCATGATGCAGTGTAAACACCAGAGTTGGAGGATGTGCTACCTTCTTGTCGGTGAGTTTCTTGCCAGGGTTGGTCTCCTCTGGATGATAGAACCAGTTGACTCTGACCACCATGTTGCTGCCCCAGGACTCCCACATGCTCTGGATACGTCCGATAAAGGGCAGGTTTGGTCGGCCTGCGGACAGGAACACGGCACAGTCGCCGATGCGGATCATCTCTCGGCCTCGGACAATGGCTTTGTAGAAGAGCTTCTTGGCCTTGCCCTTCATGCCGCGTCTCTGCAGGAGGCCGCAAGAGGGACAAAACTTGAGTCAAAGGAGTGACATGTGGGCAAATGCAGAGCTTTTGTTTAAATGGATTAAAAAAAAGGTGTAGGTGTAATCTCTGTCCTCACCTGCGTTGGTTTCCCAAACCACTTCCAGAGCTGTCTGGCTGGAAGAAAAGCAGAGATTTTGGGCCTGTTCTCCACACTGGGTAGCCTCTGACGTTTAGCCAGTTCCTTGGTTGTGGGGAGGTGGACGCCCTCTCTCCGCTTTGGTCTCCCCACTTTTCCTTCTCCTCCAGTTGGCTTGGGTTTCGGGGGACGACCTCGTTGACCGGACCCCTTCCCAGTGGCTGGTTTAGCAGGTTTAGTGGCAGCAGAAGCAGTGGGAGTTGGGGAGGTTGACGGGGATGGCGAGGAAGGTGACAGTTCCTCCTCCTCCTCCTCCTCCTCCTCCTCCTCCCCCTCCTCATCTTCCTCATCCTCCTCTTCCTCCTCCACTTTTATCTCCATCTCCTCTTTCACCTCCTCCTCTTCCTCTTTAGTCCCTTCATCCGGCTTGTCTGGTGCTGGAGGCGGGGAAACCGGTGGAGGTGTGGGGGTCCTCTCTTCATCGGAGCTGCAAGAGGAGTCGTCGGTGGAGGAAGAGGACGACGACGAAGATGACGACGAAGAAGAGGAGGAGGAACCAGAACAGGAAGAGGAGGAGGAAGAGCAGCTTGAGGTGCATTTCTTCTTTTTCTTCATATTCCCTTTCTCAGCTTCTTCCTCTGATTCTGAGCTGCTGCTACTCTGAGACTCCTCCTTCATCTTTCTTTCCTTTCTTTTCTCCACCTCGTTTCTTTCTTCTTTTTTCACTTTCTCCTCCCTGCCATCCATCTCCTGTCCTCTTCCGACACTTCCTCGGCTTTCTACCTTTTCCTTAGACAACACTGGTGCTTTGTAGGTGGAGTCTTTTTCCGGAAGGCTACTGTCTCTATCTGGAGCTCTCGGCTTCTCTTTTAGCAGTTTTTGATTGGCTGAAGCTGTGGTGATGGGCGCGTGATCTCGTCGGACTCCCCGGCCCTCTAACAACATCAGAGCCTTGGTTTTCTTTGTCTTGGGAGAGGTGACACCCTCATGGTCCAGCTTCACCAGAGGCTCCACAGACAAGGACTTCCGCCTCACTGCTGAGACCCCGTCACTTTGCCCTGAGCTGTGCTTGGGCCTGGAGATGGGGTTTGGTCTGGAGCTGGAGGTCATCTGGTCAGACGGCATCTTTAGTTTGGGTCTGGGAGCAGATGATGATGATGATGACAAAGAGGATGATGATGAAGGTCTAGCAGTCAGTGAAGAGCCAGTTTTGCCCGATGGTAGCCTAGAGATGGGGCTAGGAATGAGTCCAGAGTTGAGGTTGGTTCTGGAGCCATTGTGATGGTCTGAGGAGGGTTTGGTTTTGGGTGTAGTGGCAGAGGAGGGCCTGGGTGTGGATGAAGCACTGGGCTTGGTTGTCGTAGATGTTGACGTGGGTCTGGACATGGGTCTGTTGGTGGTGGGACTGACACCGTTGGTATTCTCCCGTTCTCTACGCTGGTTGTTGTAGGAGCTGAGGTTGGGCTCGCTGTACAAGTCCACAGTCAGGACTTTTCCGTAGGTGGACGGGTAAAGGGATGAAGGGAGAGTTCGGGCTGGTTTAGAAGGAGAAGACTGGGCTGAGCTGCTTTTCCTGGGTGCTGCATTAGGAAGCGTAGGACTCCTTGTGGGGGAAGTGGTGGAGCTTTTGCGGCCTGGTTTTGTCTGAGTGCCCATTGTTGGCCGGGAAGTAGGACGGGGCTTTTCTTGACTTGCCTTCTGGACCGAGGAGGTCCTGTCCTGGACAGGTTTAGCTGGAGCCAGGGGTCTCTCTGCAGGCTGGGTGGAGGAAGGCGGAGGATCGCTTTTCTCTCGGCCATCTGGGTTCATGTTGGACTCTAAGGAGAGAAAAAAAAACAAGGAAATGTTAAATAACTACTGTTTTGGGCCAAACTACACTGTAAATGGTTTATACTGGATACGCGGACACTTTCACTGTGTGGACTCGAGATGTTTGTGGTCTGCAGCCTGACATGCCGAGAACAGTAGACAAATCAGCAATAAAAAAAACCTCCACAATGAAAACTCTGAATTGAAGAACTGCTTACCCAGTTGAAACAAGGCCAGTGTCAGCAAATCAGACATGCAACATAGCACGTATTACAGCCAGAGGTAGACTGGGCTTTACAGGACAACAAATACGCTGTTTGAGCAAAAGTTATTAAACTGACAGCGACACTCAAACAGGAAGGTTTTTCATGAAAGATGTTTGTACTATTTTTCGCTGCTTCTGCTGTTTTTAAAAAAGATTCATCAAAAGACTAATGTGATATGAATATCTTTTCAGTTAAGCTTTGTGAGTTAAAGTAAGAAAGGCAAAAAAAAACAACACATGTAATAAGAATAGAAAGAAATTAAGTCAATTTCTAACTGCTTAGTGCAGCACTCTTGAGAGAAACACAATAATGTGAAATCCATCTCTTTTTATGACAGATTTGGGTGGATGTGTCCTTTACTGGTCCCATGGAGATTATCAAATAAGAATAAAAAAAGGCAAATAAAAGCAAAAGTGATGGCAGCACTAAATGTAGGTTTGATTAGTTTTACTTTAAGCACCCCCTCCATTATTTTTACCTCCGTTGGGAAACATAACCACTCCCTCCTTTAATAATTCTAACAGATACAACACCACAGTCATTTCTGTGAAGCACTCTACCAGGTATTTCACAGAAATGATGATACTAATCTCAAGCCCGAGTGAGCTGACAAAAAGAGAACAAACTTATTTATCCGTCGATAACTTCGATGGCAGGAAGGTAGCTCCATCAGCTCACCTGGTTTGGGCTTGGGCTTGCGACCAGGTTTTCCTTTAATCTTTGGAGTCGTCTCCTCTGGCTTCGTTCCTGCTTCTTTGCCCTCTTTGCTGCATTTGCGAACTCGCCTCCTGGAGCAGCTTGTGACGAGCAGTGCAGGCGATGGCTCGGCGCCTGGACAGAAGCAGAGAGCCGGCACACTCAGTGGTTCAGCTCTGAGACACTGGGGTTCAAGCTTATTACACAGTTCCAACAGCTCAGGGCAAGTTAAATGCAAGACTTTTTCTTCTTTATTAAACACTTCTTGGAATGAGATTCATGACCAATTACATAAGGTGTACACCTCAGTGTTGTCCTGAGCCTCAAGTCCCATCAACCTAAGTATGAAAACGTTCCCTTTTGTTGGTTCAGCTACCACATTCTGCGTGACATTACTACTAGAAGGCATTGATAAATGATTGGAATCATTTTGAAAGACCGATATAAGACATGTTACTACTAATCAAGGCCTGTTTTTGTTAGATTAATTCATTCAATACCATTTAAGACTTGTTAAGGATCTACAGGGACCTTCCTGTGGACTAAGTGATCCACCAGGTGTGTTACTGGCCAACACCACTATGTCTTTCAGATTTAACATCTTGAAAGAATTCCTTGCAAAAAGGAAAGAAATATTTATAAGCTTGTGCAGATATTCTTACAAACGAATGTGGGAAAAAAAAGGTGCATAATGCAACAAGGTGCGTTAAACTTGCACACTTGTTGTTGTTGTTGTTGTTTCTATTTACCTCACTTAGGATTCCCAGATTCTGATGTCCACTAATGAATTCACCCACGATACCAATGTGGGTCAGATCTCTACTGTAATGAACTAACGTCTGTTTGTCTGAGCACTTGGACCCTCTAACTAACTACTCTTCTGAAAGAACACCGAGGCTTAAACAATCAATATATGCAAATAGCATTCATGCAAATTCAAGCAGCCGATGCCAAAGGTCTGCTGTGTGTGTGTGTGTGTGTACTCACAGTGTATCTTGTAGTCCGGTGGCAGCAGTCTGATGTGGGACAGCGGGATGCGGCCTGTGTCGCCATCATCAAATTCCACTGTGATCAGATCATCGTTCTCGTCAATATCTGAACTTCCTGTTGTGGGTAGACTAGATTAGATTTTTGACACATTTGAATGAATAAAACAGCTGATGTGTGTCATCTATCACACCCCTTGTACCCTTGAACTTTATAAGAAATGCACCCAGACTAGTTGCGTTGCCATTACTGCCTTATTACACACAGAAGGAGCAGACCTGGTGAGCTATCTGAGGTGTTAGTGTGCTTCCAGCTACTGTCAAACTGTTCATGTAAGTGGATTCTGACTATGTCATGTGCATTTGCGTGCTGCTGTTGTTGTTGTACCATTGACGACAGTGCCGGGGTAAAGGCAGCGGTACTGCTGGCTCCAGTAGGCAGCGATGCGGGTGCCTTCTGGGAGGTAGCGCACGGATGGAGGCTTCACGTCAATGATCTGCATGCAAAGAGCGAAGAGCCTGTGAACGTCAACTCGACACAGCATCGACTACTCTCGTGCATGCACATTTTTTTTCACATGATGGTCTGGTACGGCACAAAGTGGCTCGGGCCTCTCGTATCTCCAGAGGATGTGAGGATATGTGGGAAAGCTCCAGTTTACTCACAGCTTCCTGCAGCAGCTGTTCCAAACAGTAGATGTGTGGCCGGTTTCCTCTCTCTCCCTCCACCACCACGCTGTATCTACAGGGAGGAATCATGAGAGGGAGGGTCAAACACTTGGGGTCCAGTGCTTTTTATGACACTGTAAGAGAGCACCCAGCATCCTCTTTGCTTTTCTCCGAAATATAAATGGAGAGTTTGCACAGCAGTGATTTCTCATGACTGCGACTGCTTTAATGTGCAGCAGGCAGCGAAGAATGTGTCGTCTCCTCAGAAATAATGACTACAGCACCTTGGCCGAGGCTGAAATGTTGTCTGGCATGGAGCACAGCTGACACCCACTTCCTACTGGAATATTAATCCTCTCCAAACAAAGCTTTAATTCATTCTTTTACATTAAGCACCCCTACTGCTGTAGCTTTACGTTTTGCAGGATGACATGCAATTGTATTAACTCAAGATGAAGATGTTTAAAATATCTAAAACGATCAAACTATCCAGAGCTCTCTTGCATGCGTCAACACTACACTAATCCTTATTTCTGAGTTCTGTGAAACAGGTCATTGTTTTGTTCCGTTTTGGAACTGCTGCAAAACTGCACCTGTATGAGGTACTTTGCAAATTTAGGACAGCGGACTTTGCAGAGGGAGGAAAAACTGGAGCAAACTGATTGATTTGCAGCTTTTAATAGTGTAAACAGATGTGTGTGTGAGGTTGTGTGTTGCCATCTATTAAAAGTTACAAATCAATCACGGTGCTCTGATTAAAAATGAAATGTGTACTCACATATCAGGGGAGTGTACAGTGTTCACGTGTCCAGCGTACAGCAGCTGGTCGTCCATTGGAATCAAAACTCTGAGTCCATCCACCAGAGAATCCTTATCCAACACACACTGCACTGGAGCTGAACACACAAACACATGCAATAATGAGTGGGTGTGAAAGAGAGAGAGAGAGTGTGTGTGTGTGTGTGTGTCTGTGTGCTGACCAGGTGTGGAGGCCCTCTCTGATACACTGTGGCTGCGCGGTGGGAGGAGCTCGTCTTCACTGAAGCTGCTGTCCTGGTTGGGCTCGAAGTCTTCATCTGCTGCCATGCTCTCCATCAGTCGACTCACTGCTCCTCTGGAAGGCTGCAACAACACACGCAAGGGCTTAAGGTTTATGATAAACAATCAACAACTATAGATGTATTTTAATTTGTAACAAAAAAAACCAAAACAAAAGTAGACCAAATGAAAACCTGACATTCTGCAACGTGATGCTGCGACTCAAGCTTTATTCGTGGCTACAAAAGTTCGACACATGAAAGCTGTGATATATTACATGGTGTTCATGTGTATCCTTTCTCTGCTGTCTCACACTCCCATAGAGCTCTGCACTCACATTAGCTTTCAATGGTGTTTCCAAAACAACCTCTGGTTCTGGCTGGTGGCAGATGGAGAGCAACGGAACACTTTGGCTAAAAGTGGTTTATTCACATCTAACAAATAAAGAGAACTGTGTTGATTACAACAGTGAGTCACTTAACTTCCTGACACTAGTGTTTTAATGAGCAAGCTGGAAAGCACTAATATCTAAAACAGGAGTGTTTTTCTCCCTGCTAGAATCATTTAGTTCTCTTTCTTAATGAATTTGCTGCTGAGCCCTCAGCCCACTGACCTCTTTGGCCTTGGTCTTGGCTTTGGGTTGGCTCTTGCGTGCTGGGCTGAGACTCAGCGGCACCACAGGGACGTCTGTGATTGGACTGCACAGGGTGGACGGGCTCACGGGCAGAGGAGAATCCTTTGGCTTCTTTTTCTGCTTTTTTAAAAGGTCACATCACAGAGTTAAAACATGTATTTGAATAAGTGACAGTGCTGAATAGATACTGTATATTTATATATAAATATATATATATATATGTATATATATATATATATATATATTTATATATACATATATACACATATATATATGGATATAAATATATATATCACTGCACTTAAAGCCCTTTAAAGTTGTGGGGCCCAGACAAAATAGGTTTGTTTGTTTTTTGGACCTCACAAAGATATAAATACAAGTACACACACACACACACAGGGGTGGGATGTGGCCTGGCTGCCTGCAGTTGTCCTTTCTTGTCAGCAACATGACACAGACAGCAGGGGAGAGCTGCAGTGACTGAAGTAGTGGGAAACCCTGCTGGCACTTTTGACGCAAACACTTAAACACTCCGTCTCATACACACACACACAGACACATGTGCACGCTCACACACACACACACACACAGACACACACAAACGCAGATGTGTCAAGGGAGACAAAAGAAAAAGTGGGAACCAGAGTTAGGAGGAGAGGAGGAGTAAAACATTAACAGAAGAGTCAGTGGAGAGGGGCACAGGGAGTTGGGAAAGAAAGACTTGTGTCTTTGTTTTTCCACGCTTGCATCGTCTGGTGAATGACAAACCAGACTAATTATTGACTTACTTTCACCACATCTTTGCCCTCTTTGCCCTCTTTGCTGGGTGGACTGGGTTTAGGTCTAGGCGCAGGCTTGGAGGTGAGTGGTTGGGTGGAGCTGGATGAGCTCTGACTAATGGAAGCAGGTGCTGGCACAGACAACTGATTTGCTGAGGTTGTGGCATCATGAAGGAAAATCCTCTCGCTGCGTCTCCGGTTCCAGGCCTCGTCCTCACTGAAGCCTCCAAACCCAGAGCCGCTGGCCAGGTCGAAGCTAAATCGCCGGGGTGACCGAGGCGAGGGGCGAGTTTTGGCCAGAGGCTTGCGTTTCGCTGGAAGTGCCTCATCTCGTTTAGTGGGGCTGGACTGGTCAGTGCGCCGGGTCGCCGGGGGCAACAGGGGCAGCTCTGGGGCAGAGCGTTTTCCATGAAGCAGAGAGGGGAACTTCCTCAGCCGCAAGTCTGAGCCAGAGTCTGACCACTCACACTCAGATGAACCTGACAGAGGGGAGGAGAGAAAGACAGGTTTATTTTAAAAACCTGAGGACACTCACTGACCAAAGCCCTATAATCAACTCAAACCCTAAATGACTAACCCAAAGACTTCTATACCTAATTCTAACCTGAATACTATGATCTTAGCGTTCAAACAGGTCTTTGAACATGTGAGGACAAACCAAAAGATCCAAACGTAAGCTCTCAACTATTCCTCACACAGAGAGTACAGGAACACACATGCACACAGTGATTAGACCCCACCCCCCTCTCCGCCCACAAACAGGCAACCAGTCGTAAACTAAGGTGTTAGATTTGCTCAAATCAATAACACAGTGAATGAGACTATTGATCAATTTCAAACTAATACATAATTCACAAATGAATCATTACAGGCACCCTGATGTGACAATTATAAATGAATGAATATTTAACTGTGAATCAATAACATAACCTGAACCTGCTGAACCAAAAAAAAGTCATTATATTATTAAATGCTGTCAGATGAACCTGTGAAATTAGAGAAAACATCGTTTTCTGCATCTCTTTCAACACAATTACAGAAAAAAAGGATTTTTTTTTCTTGCTACTTTCCACTGAAGGTAATCCATATTTAATTTTGTCACTCATTTGCGTCTGTTGTTGTCTTTACCCAGAGTGCTGTGCCTGCTGCGGGGTTTGCCGTCGTGGAAGAGGCTCAAAGGGGCCGAGCTGACGGGGATCGCACTCGCCGCGAACCTCGCCAGCAGACCCAGCCCACTCTCCTCACAGCCACCATCATCGGAATCAGACTCTTGCTCATTGTCTTCATCGTCATAATCATCCTCAGAGGTTTCTGTTTGAAAAGAAAGAAAAAAGAGTTTCAGCTCAGTGGTTTATGCGGCGGCAGCAGCAGCAGCAGCAGCAGCAAGGGTTCTGGACCAAAGGTCAAATCACGAGCTATTGTTGCTACCCGGTGTGGACCCAAAGAGAAAACCAACACATGACGTTTCTCAGACAAAACTGAGTGAAAATGCAGCCTGTATTCTCACAGTAACACAATTACCATCTCCATATTCACCCAGACACACACCACACACACACTCACAGGGTTTAACTCCTGAGCTGATCAGAAACAACAGTGGAAATAGGAAAGAGAGGATGGACTCTCCAAACCACAGCAGCCAGCCTTCACACCATTACACTGTCTAAGCAAGAGAAGCAGAAAATTGGACATGCATGTCTCACACACACACACACACACACACACACACACACATGTGAGCTGAAACTGACTCAGATCATTAAAACCCTTCAGAGAATTTGACAGGGTGAGGAGAAAACTACCCCCAAGACAGGCCAGTAGAGCAGAGACAGCTGCACACACAAATACTCACATAAAAACCAACATGGGTGACAAATTAAAAACCTGAACAAAGTGAGTGGAGACACACAGTGAGTGCAGTGAACAGGTACACTTTCACAGCCAACACTCTGACGGCAGGAGATTCAGTCGCTGACTCAACGACTTCAACAAGCGACACCTGCATTCACATAGTTAGAGTAGACGTCAGTAAAACGGGACATTTAAAAAGGTCCACTGTGAAATAGACTACCTATTTGAACGTTTGTGTTATTGTATGATAAGTATAAAATAAAAAATTGCCTGGTTACGTAGCCTTCGAATTAGTGCTTTTGGCGAGGGCCTTGCTTTATGGAGGCCGCCATGTTCCTACAGCAACCTTAATTTAAACATGAAGAATGAAATCGACATCCTCTCTGGTACGCTAAGGTCACTGCAGTTCCCCCGACGGGTTTGAAAAAGGGAGGGGTGAGCTCCATTGATCTCAATCTGCAGTCTCACGCTTAGCTAACGCTAAATGAAACCTTCAATAACAGTGTGGCTGTGATCCGACTGTGATCGGGGAAAACAGTCGGTCAACAGTTACAAAGAGAGGAATATTTAATATCTAACCACACAGATGAACAGTACACATGACACATGATAGTTCAGCTGTACACAGATCAGTCGTCTGGCATGGTGGGCGAATGGATGTGTGGTTTAAGAGCAATTAAGGGAGAGCATTTGATTGCTTAATTATACTGAAGAGGGTGGGGGGGTGTTGTGACTGCCATCGTTTGGGTTCACTTGTTCTCATTAGGAGGAGATGGTCCCACTACACCAATATATCAAATCATTGACTAAACATCTCCATCGATGAACCCAGATGAACACCTATGAGAGACTTCAGAGCCGGGTTCTCACTCCTAAATAAATAAGGGAATGTGTTGTTTTTGGGAAGTTTGACATTTGTGAAACCATTGTTGACGAACACACACATTTATTCTGGTAGCCAGTACCGACCCAACACCTTAGTAAGCCATAATGAGACAAGATTGGTTTCGGCTTTAATTTGTCACCCATCTCTTATCAACACTGTAGCATTCACACACACATTGGTTAGCGGTGGACTGCTGTTAGGTCTGCGGCAGCGGATGAGCGCGAGGAGCATATCCTCAGGGGTTAGCGTGTTAACCTTGAGGGTGGATGCACAGCACAAGCTAGACTTTTTAAAATAGCATCAAATTTGACTTTTGTGTTTGATGGTTTCAAGCTCGTTTAACTTCTGACCACATGCAGCAGTGATGTCACAATGTGCACCTCTGCTGCAGGGTGGGACGTTAAACCTCCAGAGTTTGAAACTTTTAAACTCTGTAATGAAAACAGTTTTTATCTGAATTTTATGTTGCTTTTCAGAACTGTTTTGTTGTGGCTCAAATTTGGAGTTACTGTTGAGTACTGTGCTGTGAATCCACATGGTGTTAACAGTAGCAAGCAGACAGAGCAACGAGCAGGCACTGAGAGGACAGCCCTGTGAGGCCCCTTGGTTTACTCTCCATATTAGCTGTGAGTAACCATGGTTACCCTCCATTAAAACCTCCACAAAATATCATTGGAAATGAAAATGGACAATAACCATGGCTCCCAGTAAAGTAAAGCTCTCGACAAAGAGCTAAATTTGTAATTTGTAAAAAAACAACAAAAAATAATTTAGGTTAATGTTCCGTAAAGTCCATGTTAGCTGTAAATAAAAAAAAAAAGAAAAAAAAAAGGGAGGGGCACTTCCTACTTACACAGCAGGTGACAGGGGTGTGGCCTCAGGCAGGGTGGGGCAGCACGGTGGCGAGAGCGCAGCCTCGCCATAGCATAGCCTAGCCTTAGCAAAGTCTAGCTTCAGCAAAGCTTTAGCCACAGTAGACTAGCCACGGAGAGGTTAGCATAGGCTAAAGGCTGCGCTAGTCCTTGCCGAGCTTCTGTAATGTCGCAGTGGCAGCAGCATAAGCACATGGAACAGGCTGAGAGACACTCAAAGCATCATGGGTAGGACAGGGTCAAGGAAAGGTGAGAGGACAGAGCAAAGGTGTCTGAGAGCAACATAAAGGGAAAAGGGTTATTTGAAGGTTTAGTAGAGACAGACACAGGAGCTCTATTGTCCAAATATCCCCAACACCTACTACAATCACTCTTGGTGCATTTTCTTCCCCCACAACATGAAACATCAGGCTACAGCATCCATCAAGAATGGTTTAAAAAAGTAGTTTTTTTTTTAAACAAAAAAACGGCCAACCATTATCAAATTAATCGTCATGCTTTAATTACAATTTATGCTGAGCAAGAAAAATCCACTGTCCAATCAGAATTAGCTCATTGTGCTCTGATATGAGATGTAAACACAGCTGAATAGTATTGTCAGACCTCTCCAAGACAAGCCAAAGGGATATTTGTCTAACAGAGCACTAAAAAGATGTGTGAGGTGCAGTGGCAGCTGGACAGACTGACAGAGACGGACAGACAGATGAAGCAGACACAAGGACCACAGCGTTTCGCTTTCTGTACCAATCATATCAACACCTTTAATAAAGCTTATAGGTACCAAACTGTAGTACAACAAAATCTCACAATTCACACAATGTTTCAAATGTACAAATGCTACAAAAATGGTTTGCAATCCAGGCAATTTAAAAAAAAAACATCATAGAAATTGTTATAATCTTTTTTTTTTTCTTTTCAAAAAGGCAACTTTGCAGAGAAGCCAGCAGCAAGAGAGGTAGGGGGGGTTCACTGAGCTACAGCACAGTCTGAAAACAACGGCCTTAGCAAAAAGCAAACAATGACACCAGCTGTGCCAAGGCCTTAAAGACACAGTATTGTCTGACTCAACAGCAAGGGGACGAGGGGCTGTAAGATTAGGTCAGTAACCTTGGTCGAAGGAGTCATCAGAGGAGCTGAGGCCTGCTTCTTCCAGCAGCAGGGATAAGTGCTTGTGTTTCTTCTTCTGAGACTTCTGACTGGACGGCAGGGATGTCGGCGATGAAGCGGACCGCCTTTTCCTGGTCAGGTTGCCATGGGAACGTGTGCCTGAGAGAGGGGGCCAGCCCCCGCGAGCAGAACTGTGCTCCTCTGAATCTGAGTCTGGTGTGAGAGAAGTGTGGTTAATAATACATGAGGTCACGGGGTCATGGTTGCTGCCCGACCTCACCATCAACAGGATTAAACAACTGCCAAATGATAAGTTTTCTACCACTACTGTGCAATAACTGTACACTGTGGGAAAAAAAGGAGAAGGAAAAAGAAGTGGCACAGCTGGGACAATTATTTTCACTTCATCATTTTGTTACCTCAGCAGAAGTTCATACTGCATTCAGTGTAAACTATTTTCAGCAGCAAATTAAAACCCATTTGGTGCTTTGGTAGGTTATTATGAATAATGTCACAGTGCAATGATATTAAGTATTTTCAATTTAACAGCAGCTGAGCTCTATGACACAGAGCAATAAGCCACAAACACTAGCTGTTGGTAAGATTATCGTTGGTCTTTTCACTGACCGCCGTCATGAGCGTAAAAGAAATATCCCCTGCCAAATGTAATAGCAGACCATCCCTGCGCTCTAAACGCGGCCTCATATAAAACTCAGCTTTAGATGATGGCGTATAAGAAAATGATCTGGACTTGGGTTAGTCCTCAGGTACTCACTGTTGGAGCAGCTGCTGAGCTCTGATCTCACAGGTGAGAACAAAGCGGTCTTCTTCTGACCTTTCACTTTCTGGACGGTCTCTGAAGTGGAAGCCTTGGCAGTCATTTTGTGTTTCCCTCCTTTGGCGGGGGAATGAATGGAACGCTCTTTTATCCGACTGTCGACAGACTTGCCCTTAGACTTGTCTAGTTTTGTGCTGGAGGCCAGTTTGCGGGACGCTCCGAGGGAGCTGAGCTGTGAGAGTGAAAGAGCCCGGTCGAGGTCCGACGCCAGCTGCTCCTGCTCACACACGTGGCCTTGCTTTGCCTTCAACACCTGAGAACGGCACAAAAAGAAGGTGCAGAAGTGAAGTCAGTCTGAAGAAAACAACTGCATTCCACTGCCGCGGTAATCAAAACATGCACTTTACCTCCACAGCATGACTGGTGGACGGCTCCTGCTCATTCCAGCTCTTCTTCTTCTTTTTCTTCTTTTTCACCTTTACTCCTCCACTCCCCGTCTCCGTCTCCTCCTCTTCTCTGGACACACGGAACCTCTTTCTCTGTCCTTCCCCAGCTTCAGAGTCCTCAGAGTATTGCACTGTCTTACCCACCCTGACACAAAAGAAAGATTGTACCGTGTGAAGCCAAAAACTGCATCTGAGGTAAACTTGTTGTAAAACATGACAAATGATTTTAGCTGCACATCACACGGTCACTCACTTTGCAGGCCTGCTGTCTTGTTTGGGAGGTGTGGCCAAATGTTTTCTCTTCCTCGGTCGCCCTCTGCCTCGTCTTGTGAGACTCCTCCTCTCATCCTCCTGCTGCTGCCGCTCACTGATGTAAACATAAAAGTTCAAAGATAGGTATTGAGGCATTTTCCTGCATGTGTGGTTTCAATACACGTGAGCTTTGCTCGATAGCACTCACTGCTTATCTCTGCGTCTCTGCAGCTTGCTCAGCTCTCTCTGCTTGTCTTTATACGTCTTCTGCAGCTCAGCCAGGTGGACGCGGTACTCCACCTCCACTGTGTCCAACATGTCAGACATTTTACTATACAGCTGAAGGGAAGAGAGAGAACACAAAATGAGAAAAACTGTCACAGCGTTTCTTTAACCGGTAGATTTTCATCACGACCATAAAGAGTTTTTCTTCACAATACCGGTTCCTCCTTCCTCTGCCTCCAGCTGTACTTCTTGTTGGGGTCCAGTGTTCTGGGCAGATCGATGTGGGACTGTTTCTCTATGGCCTCCAACAGGATCTGTCTGCTGGCCTCAAGAAGACAGTCCAGACCCTCTAATGTCAGATCTGGATGGGATGAGAATCACACAATTAAGAGAATATAAAGGACAAAATATTTTGTTTTTTTTTTGTCATATCTCAGTCACCTTTTTCCTACTCTCATGCATCACTTTGTCACATGTACTCACCTTGCCCTTGGCTGATGTTCTCCATCTCCCTCTGGGCCATTTGGCTGAGCAGGGCCATCCCCTCCAGCGCCACCATTTCCAGAGTCCCCGTGCTGCTGCAGTCAGCACTCACAGGAGGGTTTTCCGTCTGCGGTAGTAGTATCGGTGCAGGTGGAGTGTCGGGACGGGCCTGGGAGGCCATTTCACTGGCTGCCAGCAAGGCCAGCATCCCTGCCATGGGATCCTCGGGACCGATGACCAGCGGGGGTGGAGAGTTGGAGGTGGCAGGAGGATAAAGAGGAGTCTCAGCAACCATTTCTTTCTGACTGGGAATGTGCAAGTCAGTTGGAGTGTCATGTTGCTGCTCTCGTTCACACACAGCGCCGGTGGTTTGCTCTCGTAGCACGCTCTGACTCTGAGCAGACTCCTGGCAGTCTGAATCTGCAGTGATGCACGGAGGATATCGTGTTCGCTCTGGATCCTGGACGGCCTTTGGTTTGGGCTCAGCTTCGGTGAGTCGAGGAGGTGAAGAATATGCTGCCTGACATGAGTAAGACGACACTTCCATTTTGATTTTCCCCCTTTCCTTCTCTGCCTCCCTGACATCCAGCTTTTCATCTTGCTGTGGTGGAGGAGCAGGGATGTGCAGAGGTAGTGGCTGAAGCTGGGGCTTTGTTGCTTCCCCATCTTTCTCTCTGTCCTCACTAGCGCGAGGAGGGCTGCTCCGGTAAAGGGGGGGAAGAGGTTCTGGTGTCATGTCCAACTGAGGCTGCTCCACATTGGGTTCCTGTTTGAGGAAAGATCCCGTCTTTGATGGCTCTAGCTTCTGTGACTTGATGTCTGTGTCCAGGAGCCTTGAATGAAGGTGCATTGAAGGCAAAGGGGCAGCTGAGGGTGAGGAGTGGGAGCAGTGGGTTGGTAGAAGTTCTGTGTTTGCCCCTGAAGGTGGAGGGATGGGATAAGAGGGGAAAGGAGAGCCAAATGGAGCAGTGATAGACTGGTATGGGTAACCTGGAGGGAGATCTGTAATGACAAACACAGGGATTTCATTACAACATCAACCAAAGGAGTTATTTATCCAATACCAATTTGTTCACACTACTGAAACCATCCATCTTATCTACCCGGCAAAGCTTGTAAAAGACTCACCAGAGTAGATGCCCTGAAAGGGAGCAGAGCCTGCCCTCTGTCCCTCCCTCTGACTCCTCCGCCCCATCTCCTCCACCTCGGCTGTTTCCTGTTTAGGCTGCCGTGGTGAAGACGGGGGTGGCAAGGCTGAGCGGGGGGAAGGCGGGTGAGGCAGGGGCATTGGTGAGTGCACCAACACCCTCTGCCCTCCTTCCTCTGACTTAAGGGTGGTCACCGGTGAGGGGAGCTGAGGCAGCGAGGTGAGGGAAGATGTCGACGGGGTTGGTGAGCGAGAGGGAGGGGGAGGTTTGCGAGGGTGCAGAACGGGCGAAGGAGAAGGGGAAGATATTGAGGAAGGTCTTGGTTTGGGCTCCGTGTTCCGCTTGTCTGGTTTGTCTTCTATTTCAGGTCGGTGCTCACTGGCCTTTAACCGCTCCTGTAACATTAGAGAGGAGAGAGCTTTGTATGCAGTACATGTGCAGCGCTTAGATGACGTGAGACTGCACTGTTCAGAGTGGGCCAGTGAAGAAGAAAGAACTTCGTCCAAACACAACTACTATTATCATTATTCTGAAAATGTTGACACAGCGACGTATGAGCCGCGTAATGTTTGAGCTACGCACATAAAAACCATGATTTGATTGGTACAGTTACATAACGTGATGTGACCTGCCAACGCTGAGCTGATAGTTGGACATTTCTCTACTTCTGCTGTATCAACGTGAGCCAAGTGAGGCAACAAGCGGACCCAAGGTTTGCAATTCAACACTTGATGCCGCTCCGCTCAAGTGAGTGAGAAATGTTACGGCGGATGTTGGTGAGTGTTTTCGTGTCCACTTACGACGAGCTGTGCACTCCTCTGCAACTCCAGGACCTGTGCGGTGTGCTGCTGGATCATGAGGAGCTCCTGTTGTCGCAGCATCTGGTGCTGGGAGAGAAGCTGGAGTTGGGCCGCGTGTTGCAGCGAGCTGCCTGTACCATATACCCCTGACCACACCGGGGCTCCACGCTCCAGTACATCGCCTCCTGCTGAGCGATGAAGAAAGCCAATTAGGAAGAGGACAATAATCACTGCACTCTCTTTTTAGAGCTGTAAAGCAGCAGAGAGCAAAAGACAATCATACCTGACACTACATTGCCATAAGTCGCCTGACAATAGTCAGAGGCTTGTGTAAAGCTCATAAATCTTTGATGCTACAAATTCATCTTTTGTATAAGTGACAGAATTAGCAAAACATCACCACACAGACACACACAGAGCAGTTTTCATACCATAGTGGGGCAGGTGTTCAGTAGGGATGACTATTAGCTGTCCAGACTGTGGGTCCCTGGCAAACTGGTAGGAAGGGGGTAAGGAACCTGGTAGAGAGGGTGGGTAGCCTGGGGGGAGAGTCTGGTGCAGTGAGGAGGGTCCAAGGCCTGAGTGAAACAGAAGGGAGTGAAAATGGTGAGAAATTGAGAGAGAAAATGGTGAAGACAGAGAAAGTGCAAAGAGGGAAGAAGGCCAGGGTAAAACCAACATTTACACTGCAACATTCTTCATCCAGTAATCACAGTGACACCATGATAAACGAGCTGCATATAAAAGCACACACTGAATTTACAGGGGATTTTGTCTTTTTTTGGCCATAAGTGGCGACAGAGAGCTGTGGAGTATGTGTGTGTGGGTCTGTGCGCTCCACTGGGTTTTTTTTGTGTAACCCGTGTGCTGCCATGATTTTAGATGGCATGTGGAAGCTCATGTAAGTATGTGGACGCTGATGCTGTTATTTCTGGAGAGAGTGATGGAGAAGGAGGCCTGGAATGTCCTGCAAAGATCAGGAATGTTTGCAGCACTTGACCTGTGGAGGCCGTCGCTGGACACTTGACAAATAGAAAACACCTCCCATCTCTGCTGCACCAATCAGAAAAGCCTGAAGAATTTTGCCTTAATACATTTCTTTTTGTCTTTTTAAGAGGCAGCTTTCTGTTGTATCTTGCAATGTTCTGTGTCAGTCATACATGCAGTGTGCAGTATGATTTGAATGGCAAGAGCATTCGTCCCGAGAAGCTTCCGTGAAAATCAAACCTACTCGAAATGTGGTTTAAATCAGATTTGAGAAAATCAGATTTCATGTGTTTTATTTTGCTGCCCCAGACTTTTCAAAACAAATCTGGATCAAATTTCGACATGAAAAAATAGACAAAATAGACAAAAGACAAATTCTGATGCTCTGATGCTTTTTGAAGAATTGAAAAAAGTTTCATTACAAACACTTTGGGTAGTTTGCTCTTGTACAAATCTGTCAATCTTAATGTGCATGGAAGGTCATTTATCTCCAAGACCAGAAACATTTGGTAGCTTGATGACACAATTCTGTAATGTAACTGTGACAATACACGGAACCAGTCGTATTTATTATGTGTCTCCACATACTGTATGGTGTGCTGGATAGCCAGACTGGAGGGGCTCCAGGCCGGGGCATCCAAGGGTGAGAGGTCAGAGTTGAGGGGTCTGGAGGCCAACGCCCTGCCCCTGTCACCATAAGGTTGGGGGTCATGAGGCTGGGTGTCATCATACTGGGTGTCAGGCTGCCAGACAAAGGAGCAGGGTGCATCTGAGAAAACTCTGCCAGCTCTTTGGGCTCTCTGTGTGGAAACACGGCACAGTGTTGTGTGTTCACAAGACCAAATGTTGACTGTTACAAACCAAGCTTGTGTTTTGTTTAGTTTTTTTGGCCAAAGTTAAACTGTGACACTAAATTGAGTTGATTAAAAAGACAACAGGTGTAGTCCGTAACACCGACTTACCGAAGCGCTTTCTCCTGCTCACGCTCAAGCCGGCAGGCCAACAATCTGTCATCGTGGTGATGAGCGCGCTCCTCCCCCCGCTCCTCGTCTGTGACAGGTTTCAGGCACAAAAGAGAGAAAAAGATTAGATAGGGATGTTTAGAGGCTGCTCATGTTACACTCAGTGACTCTATGTACAAACAACTGGCAGCATGGCCGGTGGGAAAGGTTCACTTTCTGATGAGAATTTTAATCCCTTAACAAAACCCCATTATTTGTTATAGTCATTATTTGTTATCTGCATATATACACTCCTTATTTATTATCAGTGCCTGCCATGGTCAGACTTAGATGGACCATGGGAAGACGGTGTGCACGTAGAAGTGCAGCCAAGTGTGTGTGCACACTGTACACACACTTGGTGCGACAGCTCTGGCTCCTACGGGTCAGATCTCATCAGTTATTAGTTTTGTGCCCTGGGAGATGTGCGGACTGCCTTGATAGTCACAGTCAGTCTTAAACCTATGCTGCTTTCTATGACGGCCAGCAGCAAGTGTCAGAGTGACAGAGGGGTAAAGCAGCAGCACTGAACCAAGCCTTCCAGAATAAACATGAGGATCTTCCCCTCGCACTCTCTCCGTTCAACCCTCTTCCATCTCATCAACTCTGACTGAAGGTCCCTAAGCAGCAGAGAGGTTTTATACAAGTGAGCAGAATCCTTCAGTTCTGCTCTAGATATGTGGCACATGTGTGTGTGTGTGTTACAGTCTTTGCGCGACAGGGCTTACCAATTCATTGTTTTACAGTTCAACTTTCACTTTGATACAATGCAATTAGTAAATCACACTGGCTGCAATTTAGTCCTATTTTTAAATTGTTCCATGTTCTACGCTCTATATATTTTTCCCCAAATCGCTTCGCTCTCGTGTTTATAAAAAGAGACTTAAACAATCTCTGACATGCTCTCTGGGAAAGGTTTCAAGACTGTTACCAAGGTTACAGAGAGCCTGTCCCACATGTTATCCTTCCTGCATCAGAAAACCAGTGATTAGTGCGGCACACACACACACACACACACCTCTCTCTTTCCCCTCTCTTCTCCATCTTACACTCACAACTTCTCTACTTCCTGACATACCTCTTCTCTTCCCGTCTATCAACCCATCGATCACGTCCATCTCTTATCGCTAGTCTTATCTCCCAACTCCTTCCTGCTTCCCTCCATCTATTATCCATCTATCCCTTCATTCATCCATCTGTTTGTGCTTTTTGGAGCTCCTATAAGCGCGAGGGACTGATGCCATTAAACAAATCACTCTGCTCGAGCAAGGAAATGAATAAACCCTTAACAGGGATGACAAACAAACATCTACAGAAAAGTACCCACAATTCCTCACACACACACACACACACACACTCTCATGCACACACACAGAAACCGTCACTCTCAAAACTGATCTATTGCTTAGCAACGCATCTATGGTCTTATTGTAATTCAAGGCTTGTTCATTGCGTTTAGCTTCACTGTGTAATGACACGTTTAATGCAGAGAGGCTGGAGGTGGAGTTGGGGAAAAAAGTGGAGAAAGAGAAGGAGGCCTGAAGTGAGGCAAGGAGGGAGGAACTCTACAAGGACTTCTCAGAGAAAGGAGGGAGAAGTTATAGGAAAACATACAAGAGACACAGGGTGGAACACCGGCACAACTGTGAGGGGGAACAATATGGAATTGAGAGAAAACTTAAAAATAACTTGTTGTGGGGGCACCGTCACTGAATGACCCTGATGTCCAAGAACAAGGAGAGAGCTACGGCAGGAATTGCTCTATGCAGCACAGAGTAGAGTGACTTACCAAACTTTAACAAAAAGTATTGCATGACACGATAAGTAAAAACCTGTTTTAACTGCATTATGCATGAACATCTAAGAGTCAAACTTAAGCAGAGGGAATATGATTTTCAACTACCACATTACTCACAGACACCACATTTCTTTTGGTTCATTTAAATAAAATGATCTGCGTTCCCTACAGTAACAATCTATGAGGCCACAGCAGAGTCAAGAGTCAAGAGCACATGTTTCTAATACACAGGGTTGCACAAAAACAACTCTTTAAATTAGTATCAATACCAACAGTGGCCTCCTCCGTAATATTAACAGACAATGTCATTAAACAGGATGACAATTATTAGCGTTTGAAAGTGCAATGGTTCTCTTAATTGAAGCAGGAAAAAAGTTAACCAAAAACAAACTGAACTTTACCAACTCAACACAAAAATATGATGATATAATAATAAGTCACCAGGAGAACATACTATATACTTGACACTGTACATTTTTGCACCATATCAGACGACTTAAAATATATACTGTTAGTGATGTTATATATATAAAAAAATCGATGTATTCTTTTGGTTTCCTCCCTAAAGCCAAACTGGAATTAATACTATATTGAATAGCCACCAGGGGGTGACTGCACTATTTGAAAAAAGAACTTAAGAAAGGAAGGGAATGGAAGTCATTTTTAAACAAGTTACTGGTTTCTGGTGCTTAGGGGTGAGATGACACCCAGTCCTACTCGATTTAAACTAACAAACTTAATATAAATGTCTACAAGGATCGATCACAGCAATGTATCTTTACCATTTACATGAAAGACGGAGAAAAAAGTGAAGAAAACAATAGGGATGTCACGAGCCGATATTGATATTGGTCCAATATCAGCCAAAAAACTCATATGGGAGTATCCAGCAGCGCCCGTTGTGATCACGTGGGCTCTGCGTGTTGGATGCATGTAGCGCCCACTTGATCACAACAGCGCGTGTGTGCTACTGCTATTTCAGAGGCTACGAGTTAACCATTAGCACCATGCTAGCTCATCCTGAGGCGAGCTGCTAAAACAACATTATTTCATAAACCAGCGCCACCTGTCGACTTTCAACAGCCTTCATTTGTTAATTAGACCCCAAAAACCAGCCATGCCAAGAGCTTTGTGGGTTTTAAATGTGTCCTGAAGCTCCATACACGGAGATAAGTATGTCTGCGGGGCCGGTCCTCGGGCTCCGTGTTTACCTGCGGCGCTCACCCTGTGTTTAATAATAAATGGGTCAGTTTTTCTCATACCTACTGTTACTGACTATTGTTCTCTGTTTAAGTAATATCACTTGATCAAGCCTATTCTAACATTCCACACTACAAAATAAGTCAATGAAGTATGTATGATTTGTGCTGATATCGTATCGGCCAATACTCAAGGCTGCAATATCGGTATCGTATCGGAAGTGATATCCCTAGAAAACAATGCAGTATAAACTTCACATAAATACCTTTAATAGCGGTTTGCAGTAGGGGCCGTTGTGAGTCTGAAGATCCACTTGTTGGTTTGGTGTTGCTCCCACTGTCTCTCTGCCGAGCCACTGCTACAGCAATGCCAACCGGAGGGTGACGCACCTCGCCTTCTGCCTCGCGGCCAAATGAGCGGGCACTGTCCGGCCGCTCCTGCTCTCTCTTGAGCTGAGGAGGAACCCTTAATGCCCCTGAAACACTCGATCCAACCACTAACCTTTCCCTGTCCCTTTCTCTCTCCCTCTCTCTCTCCCTCTCCCTCTCCCTCTCTTTCTCCCTCTCCAGTTCTCTTTCAGCATTCATGCGAATGCTACCCAGACCTCCGAATGGCACTCTGCTGTCTGTGGCATGCCTGGACGAGCCAGGACCTTCAGAAGCAAAGTTTCCGCTGTATTTGATCAGACTCTGCATGGCTGAAACCTCGGAGGGGTCCGAGCCAGCTGCCCCACCTCGCTCTCCACCACTGGACCCTCCCACTAGTGAGCCTCCAGTTCGGTAGAGAGCCGACGGGTCCAGGTAACGTCTCTGACTCCCCTCCTCCCCCGCACGCCCGTGTCCGTGTCCGTGTTGTGAAGTGTGCGTCTGTGGAGAATGGCTGCGGGAGTGTGTGTTGCTGTTGGGCCGGTGAGTTGCATGAGGGGAATGGGAAATCTGTGTTTGTGGAGACTGGCTGTGCGGTGAGGAGAGTCTGTGTCCGTGTTGGGCTGCCAGAGCAGCCATGTGAGTCGTGGCATAGTTAGCCAGCGGGCTGATGTTATTCCACTTAGGCTCCGCCCCCGCTCGTTCCATACCCATTCGAACAGAGTGCTTGTCTCTGCTTTCTGGGCTGAACCTTGATTGACTGGATGAGTACAATGTGTCCTGACCTCGCTTTCCAATTGAACCATTGGAACAAATTATAGAACCTTCCTCTCTTTGATTGCTTGAATCGCCGGACTGGGAGAGTCGAGGATGATCCATCAGGCTCCTTTCAGGAAACCTATAGTTCTCCCTCTCCCTCTCCCGTTCCCTGTCTCTCTCCCGTTCCCGCTCCCTGTCTCTCTCCCGTTCCCGCTCCCGCTCCCGCTCCCTGTCTCTCTCCCGTTCCCGCTCCCTGTCTCTTTGTTTGTCACTGTTTTTGTTGTCGCGGGCCTGTGAGGCAATTTGGATGGGCCCAGCCCGCTCGTCGTAAACCTCCACAGAAGGCACATATGTCGGTGCACTGACTCGCTGCTCTCTCATAGACTCTCTGGATGTGGAAGGGTGGGGGAGACCAGCAACGGAGGGCTGGAGCACAGGGGGGAGGACATAGGACATGTGGAGGGCCCCCGCTGATGTGGCCTCCGAGTCATTCCGTCTCAGTCTGTCCAATTGGGAGTTTGAGTTATTTGAGTTGTGGTTGTGATGGGGTCGAGAGATGCCCTCTTCATCACGCACCCCCCTGTCAGTTTCTGGTCCATGGAACCTGCCCACACCTCCCCCTGAGGGGAAGGAGGGCTGTGGAGGTGAGGGCCTGGGTCTTGTCTCCACTGTGCAGGGCTGAGAATGTGATTTCTGCTGGTGGAGGAGAGGATGAAAAGGCCAACTTTCTCTCTCCCTCTCCGAGTCCCGGTCCCTTTCTTTCTCTCGGTCCCGATCGCCACTTCTCGCCCGGCGGTCCTCATCGCTCCTCCCTTCTTGTGTCAGGTCGACGACACTGTGATGCCGCTGCTCCTCTCTTGTCCTCTCACGCTCCCTGTCCCTCTCTCTCTCCCTTTCCCTCTCTCCCCGGTAGGGCCGCTCCCTACCGCAATCCCGGGACATCCTCTGAGGGGGTGTTGAGCTGGACGGGGCAGTTGGGTGTGCAGGTGGAGGATGGAGAGGAGACTGGCTTAAAGAGGTGGGCAGGAAAAAACCCTCTGCAACATACAAAAAACAAGAAACACAAGTCTAAAAAGATGCTGTTGAAGTGAACATAAAAACTGACTTTGCACAACACAGTGAGATCTGCAACATCCATATTCAGAGAGAAGGAAAAGAGGACTCCACATCAAAGTTTAACACCGTTTCTGGCAGCCCCACAACTAGCTGCAGATCTCCTCTCTAAAATGGAATGGCTGTGGAACACCAATCCTATTACTACTGATTTACTTCGAGAACTGGACAGGATATGTACTCAGAGACAACAACTGACCTTTATGTGAGTCATAGAGAGGGTGCTGGGAGAGCGAGGGGGGGTCGAGGTGCCCCAGCGACAGATAGGGGCTGGAGTACAGGCTGCTTGGCAGCGGAGGGTAACCTGAAAACACACAAAACACAGCATGTCACACAGTGCAGATTAAACAGATGCATCCATAATGTAAATATCAAGGCCACCGTGACCTTTTTACGGCTGCTACTGGCAGAAAGGGATGTATTGAAGTATAACCTCCACTGTATCAATAATGCATTCACGTTGTTGCTGAAATAATCAGACAAAATAGTTTCTGGCTGAAAATACTCTCATAATGCTTTGTTAATCAAAAAAATGTATGCAAAAAATGTAGATAAAATGTTTTTTTTTCTTGTAGTAATGTGATACAATTATTTTATTATTATTATTATTATTATTATAATAAATAAACAATCAATTTATTCTCCACACATCACACAAAAAACAAATACAGCAGAATGCAACACGTGGGACAAGTACAGCAAATACAGCACACAGAAGATTGTGAGCTTTAAGTCTCTACGTTCGTAACTATTTTGTCATAATAACATGTTAATTAGTAACTCAGGAAAAGGGACGGTCCCTGAACACATGATGCCAGTTAGACAAAACATATGGGGACACGCTATCAATTATTAGCTATTTTGCAATGTTTTCTAACTGATCAACCAATAGCATCTGCTCTTACTCAGATTAATCCAGAATTTAAACACATATAAACCAGACTTTTAAATGATGTTAAACTTCTGCCACCATTTTTCAACCCCAAGTTTCTAACAAGTATTTATTTTGTTCATGAGTGTTGGTAAAGTGTCTGCCCGTCAGTCAGCCAGCAGCTGCTCTCAGAGACCAGATCTTAATATAGACAAAGCTTCACATTCTGGTGTAGTGCTCTGGATGTCTGTGTTAGGGCTGAGCTGGCTGCAACTCTGACGCTGGACTGTGACACCATGTTGGGCCTGAGGTTTTTTTTTTTTTAAAGAAGAGTGCCACCCAGAGAGAGTGAGACATTCCCTGTTCCCACACTCTGGCCATTCCCAGAAGTATCAAAGACACTGCCGCTGTTCCAGCGCTAAGTGTTGAGGAGCAAGGCCGACGTATAAATCTGTCTCCTCTCCGTTCTGAGAGGCAGAAATTGAGATGGCTGGAGAAGGCGGGAGGTTGAGTGTCAGTGGTTAGAGGAAAGCGTAGGGAGACAGAAATATAAGCAGAATGGTGTGATGAGAGTAAAGGAATGTGGGATAAGTTTCTTGAATAAGCTTGCTTTAACCACAAGCTCACCTTGATCCGTTATAGCTTTGATACTGGGTTCCTGTGCAGATACAATGCATCTCGGGCTTATCTGCAATAGCTGCTGCCCAGAAATGACTCCGGCTTTTGTAACTCTAACAGCCACTAAATCCAAACACCAGTTATTAACAAGCTCTTTATGGCTGTGAAGGATTCTATTCATATCAGAGCAAGCCAAGTCGATGACTGCCTGAGTCAGTAGGAGCTTTTAGCTTCCTTAGTGTTATATACTCAAGCGTCAACTCTGGCTCAACATCAAGCTCGTGGAGTCCATGCATTCTTTGACCCTCCTTTCTCTGGCTTCATCTACACTCAAGCGGGGTTTGTCTTGGCAACGGCTGACACTCGGCACATGGGCAACTGTGTCTGACCGGTGTAAAAGTAGAATTTAAAAATGCCCTGCGTACAATTTGCATAGTACAGCGTCTATGTGCACGTGTGTGCGTGTGCGTGTGCGTGTGCGTGTGCGTGTGTGTGTGCGTGTGCGCTGCTCAGTGCTCAGAGCAGAGTAGATAGTGCGGAGTGGATCAAATGATGCAACATAACAAAATATGACAGCAAGAGCTTGTGGAAAGACCTGCAGCTGAAGTCAGTGACCAGGGCGATTGCTGATCTCTAATCAGTTAATAAAAAAAAGCCAACATCAGCTCTGATCCAATACGTGAGAGAAGGACCAAGAGATCCTGAATTTTATTCAGCTATGGACATTTGTGCTGCACCCTTGAACTGTCACTGAATTCAAGAAAGTAAACTCAAGACAAAAACAGAACTTTGAAACACATGTAATCTGATTTGCTGTTTGTAGAGCACCGAACAAAGGCCGTCACATAAGCCACGCTTTAAAAATGAATCCATTTGTCCTTTCTCCCTTTACATTGCCAAAACACACTGTGAAACATAGCTCCTCCTATTTGACCCTCTACCCCAGTGAGATTTGATAAGGAGTCACAAAGCAACACAAGGGTGTGAAGAGGAGGAGGGAACAGAGACTTGATCACATACTGAACTGGCCTTCAAAAACAACTCCGAAACAAAAGCAGAGGCCAAAAATAGAAAGATACTGTTTGTACATCGATTCCCATAATATGTACATGACTGCAAAACTGTGCTCATCAGCTAGGACCAAATAGAGATGCAGTAGGAAAGTGGGGCAGGAGAGCCACAGACAGATGGAGCAACAAAACACATGCTGGACAAGAAGTTCAAAATAAGAACAAGAGAGACAAAGACGGATTACAGCAACACCTGGCAGGTGAAAGTTAGACACTGGTTGTGGACACAGGAAGTAAGACGCATTTAGGACAGAGCCAGGAGTGGAGCAACCAGCAGGGAGACAGAAATGGAACAGGATCTCACGGGTGTAAGTGATGAGAAACAGAAGAGGAACAAGCCTCCTGGGCATTGAACACGAGCGGACAGTGAGACATGTCACGTGAAATGTGATGTCACGTGTCTCCAAGCATTTCCATTATGTACCGAGACTGGAAAAAACAGAGAGAGAGAGAGAGAGAGAGAGAGAGAGAGAGAGAGAGAAACTAATGTTTGTCTGCAAATTTACCTTCATGAGCGTGTGATGCCCAGAGCTGAGCCATCTGCAGACTGCTGGGATTGGCTGATCTGTAAGCAGGGTCAGAGGTCAGGGGGGAGGGGCCTGGATAACCTGACAGGAAGGGACTGGAGCCTGTCGGGAAGGCATCACCTAGTGAAAAAAAAAAAAAAGAACCAAGACAGACTGTCAGTCATCCTTGCACCACAAGAACCAAACTAATAAGCGACAAAGACGATCAATTTCTACTGTACTGTACTCGCTGTGTGTGTATGAGCACAATCGATACATGCTGATGTTAGTATGCTGAAGCAGTCTATTGTAATCACATTATTACTGAGCCACCATGCACTCCATTTCAACAAGACAGACCACAGACAGACTACACTCCACTGAAGAAGACAGTTAATGTAGCCGCCAACGAAAACCACAATCATCACAACAGCAGTGGAGCATCCTGTGGTGGAATATTGAGGAAACTTCCTCTGGTAGGAAAGATATTAGAGGTGTCGCCTCCACACTCACACAGGGATAATCTACCACCCAATCTCACATATTCCCATCAACAACAATCAAAAATGGTCAGGTGTTTTTACTTTTAGAAACATTTACTTTCTCTGTGACAAAAGAGAAGCAGAAAATCGTCCTCACTGAAAGCTCAAACATGTTTTAATTCTATTAAAAATCACAACACAAACTCTTGGAATTGTACATAACATTGAACCTTAGAGGAATGTTTCTGCGTTTGTTTTCTGTCTTTAAAATGTTTAAAACCACAATGCAATAACAATATAAACATTTTTTTCTGTGATAACCTTTGTGGCCATGTCACAGCCCTACACACACACATGCACACACACACACACACACGCACGCACGCACGCACGCACGCACGTTGTGTAACATTTAGTTTGGAGAAAGATAAAAAAGAAAGAGTAGAGCTGTAATAAGTAATTTTAAGGAAATTTGTTGCTTTGAGCCATAGAGAGCTAATATTTTATCATCCCTGACTGAAAGTAGATTCCAGTTAGATCAGAAATATGTGAAGCCTGCAGCTGATAAAGTTTTCTATATGATTAAATTACACACCGTGAGGAGTGTTGGGGTAAGGCTTGAACCAAAGCTTTGGCAGATGCAGGTGAACAAGACGGTAAAAATCTGTGACTGTTCACCACACCTTTGGAACACGTGTACACCAGAACACTCTGTAAAACTGATACCAGGAACACGACCGATGGGAACACTTGAATTTAATCAGCCGATGCTTTAATTAAATTCGGATTAAAATCATTCCATCATGTGAGTGCTGGTTGGCACTAACTTTATTATGATTAAAAAAACACACACACCACTAATACAGCGGCTATGTATACAGCTAAATTTAATTTGAACAAAGACCCATACTACAAAGTGACACGTGTTTACAAAAAGCGTGTTGACGTCACGCGCCATCAAATCCACTTGACAGAGTAAATCCACATAAAAGCCATCATATCTCGAGATGATACCGCTATCGATTGTTTTTATTAGATTCAGACTGCTGCATGTGTGCACCGTTGACCATTACTAGAATCTGAACCTTTGAACCATTACTGCCTCTTTCAATCACAAGCGTCTAAGAGCTGGAAAAGGCTTCATGTTTAGCTGAGGTCCACGCACACACACACACACACACACACACACCCATTAGTGAACACACTGCACAGCCATTACCCTGATAAAACTAACCATGTGTGTAGGGGAAAGAGTGCTGTGTGTGTGTGTGTGTGTGAGGGGGAAGGGGCTCAGTGTGTGTGATTCTGCATTATTCCTGTGGGAATCTGAGAGACATGCTGTGCTTGCCGAGTTTCCTGTGCATCTAAATCAGTACATTAAAATTGCAGTCTGTCTCTATCACACAAACACACAGAGGATTTAAAAAAAGAAAAAATCAATAGAAAATGCAGCCTTCCAATTAATCACAAACAAAGGACATAATGCAGTTGCTTTGAAAAACTACTGTGGGAGTGGATCTTTCCAGACCAGGTCCCCCATTAAACAGTCCACCATCTTTGTACACGCTTGTATTTGAGTTTGTGTGTGTGTGTCTCTGCACTGCACATGTGTGTACTGAGGGCCTGTGTGTGTGTGTGTGTACACTTTGAGTGGCAGCACTGCATCGCGTTATGATCATTGACACGTGCAACAGTTCCGTGTGAGTTTGCAGCGAATGCCCTTTGAGTCAGGGACACAGGGACACAGGGACACAGCACACACACACACACACACACACACACACACACACACACACACACACACACACACACACACACACACACACAGCATTGACTTCTATTCATTTGCACAGACTACACACAAACTATAACCACTAAATTTGACCAGAACCGGTTAACGCCTGACCCTGACGTTAACCTAACAGCCTCATTAGGACCAGGTTTTGGACATAAAGTGAGACAGAGGTTCAGAGTACGGCAGAAATGATTGTGAGAGTGAGAGTGAAAAAGAGTGAAAGAGAGAGAGATCAATGTGTATGCCAGAAGAAGTCCTAAAGAGGTGACAAATACAAGTACACATATTCAGTTAGTCCACGTTTGAAAACTCTGCTTTCAAACTCTTCTCCTGTGTGAAGAGCGGCACAGCGACATGATTTTACTCTTTACTATCTATGTGTTATAATGTGGTGTAATAATCAAAAGTATTTAGACATGTTCATAGTCCTCTCCCGTTTGTGTTTGTAACAGCAAGAATGATTTAATAAGCTACTGGGCAGTTTATCCCATTAAATAAATGTAAATGTATAATTACAGTACAGACTAAGAAAAGGTTAGTCAGTTACTTGTTGTTGTTTTTACTGCCATGACGCCCTGGTCGCTTGCTATGATAGATGCAAGAAGCTTTTAACACTTAATCTTACAGTTCACTGTGGCCACACTTTTACATTTTTTTTTTAAACTGGAACCACCATCAAAAAAATGCCAGCAGTGATTTGTAGATGGATTAGTTGTAATAAATGATAACTGTCACAGCCTAGTCTCTGTGAGAAATGACCTACAGTTCCTGCCACTGCCTTTGAGGGTGGGCAAACGTTTACATTAATCTTTCTGGACAGAATCACATTCAACTCATGTGACCATGCGATTCATTGCTTAACAGCTAGCGCTGGCTTTTCCGATCTTGTGTTTATATCCCATTTGTCGCCCTGTGGAAAAATCTGCAACACCATCGTGGACCACAGCTGGCGATGGTATTTTTTATGTTCTAGACTGACATTTATCACTATAGTCAGATCTCCAAGGCTGTATAAAAGAACAAGGCCAAACAATGTACCAAACTACAATTTCATTTGGAATAATGTTTAATATGTACACATTTAATTGATTAAAATCTATATGATTTTTTATGAGAATTTGTTATTTGCCAAATTAAAATTATCCACCTCTGACTGCCTCACAATAACAGCATCTCGTGACGATTTATCTGTGTAAATGTCTTTTTTTTGTTTGTTTGTTTGTTACAAGGCCACCAAATATAGCTTGATTCACATCCAGGATCTTGTGACCTTTATTGAATGCGAGGATATAAATTAAACTATGATGAACAACCTGCCCACCCTTCACTCCAGTGTTTGCATATGTGCCAGGCCCCATGACTGCAATGTTGTTTTAACAGATCACTCTCACCTAAATTCCAGTTTTTAACAGTTACCTCATGTGTGAGGAACAAAACCATGACACAGACGTTAAAAAAAGAGAAACAGGCACCACCAGCTGTCAAGAATGCTGAAGTCCTGGTAGGATGTCAGTAGTTTCCATTCCTTCAGGCCAAACACCATGGTCTGACACACACACACACACGCGAAGAAGCCCCACTAGGGGACGGATCAATCTCTGCCATCACAACCGCCTGAAGGTCTTTTATCCATGTGTGCATGCACCTTCAACATACACTTCATGCCAGCGACCAGGAAACAAGCACAATCCTAAATTCCAATTTCCCCTTCCTGAACAGTGCAGCGGAGGGAAAAGAGGGAGGAGGAGAACGAGGGAAAACATTTGCACTCCTTGTTCCAGAAACAACATCCAAATGGTAGCTGAGAGGGAAATGTTTCTTTAAATGTTTTGAAACAACCCTTTCATTACCTCCCCCTCCTTTTTTTTTCCTCTGCCCTTTCCTCCCCACCCCCCCTCCACTTTACAACTCCATCCCACTTTCCCACCCATGACACACACACACAGGAGTTGGCTCCCACTTCACAAGACTGTTAGTTTGCCATATTGGGATAAGCGAGTTGCCAAGAAACACACTCTGACTCCCAACATGTCCCGAGCCTCCATTTTCAGAAACGCATCGCAATATCAGAGAGGAGGACGAGGCCTGCTGAAGATGAATTCTGACAGAAACAAAACACACACATGCACACACACAGTGAAAATCAGTGAACTCAAACTCAAGATCAAGAGTTGATCAACAATCGATCCAAGACTGACATGAAACAACACTGGATTCTAAAACTGGAACAAAACAAAAGCTGGAAACATACAAGACAAAAAAAACCCTAGTATGTATAAAACACACACACACACACACACACACACAGATACACACTCCGAAACCCATCTGTTACCCATCAGTGGTACTTGAAGCATGGTTAGCTTCTCTCTATTGATTTCTGGGTTTTATTCTCTGCAAGGAAAACATTCAAACAGTAAAGCTCTGCTGTGTTATCCATCTCTGCCACAGTGACACTGGTAACGATAAACCCTGACTGTAAAACAGTTCCTCGGAAAAACACAGAGGTGGGAGGGGTGACGACTGTCCGTAAGGATACTCCATCCCACTCTGTGTGTGTGTGTGTGTGTGTGTGCTCATTCAGGCTGTGAGCATGGTGTTGATGTTAATGATTTCAAAATGCACATGTCTCGTTTCCCTGTGTTATGAGTTGTTAGAGGAAACCATTTTGTATGTGAACTGGAGCTGAACACGAGCGGTTAGTCAAGTTCTCCTCCGCTCGATGACAAGTTCAAGTTTCGACACGTCGGCTTTTCGCCTCGCCAGACTAACTGCAATATCAGACGGACCTTTATTCTTGTAGTGCTGGCTGGTTGATTAATGAAGACGTTGCAGAAAACGTTTAAAAAGGAAATACATAATTGACAGCCGTGTTTGCTGTTGCTGATGTTATGACTGTCTCTGTGTGTGTGTGTGTGTTTATAATGCATCATTCATCTGAAAACAGGCTCTGAAAAGCCCTACTATCAGACCTGAGGGAGCATTTGTGTGTAAACACCAGCAGAGCAAACGGCCAAATTACTTTTTTATTAATGTACGTTATGAGCTTTTGTGTTTTAGGTCATACTCCCACCTGTTTGCAGTCACCTTGCTTTACTAGCACAACGCTGCCGTTGCCTCCATCTGTCTTGGTAACCTATCACTTCCTGTGTGCAGCTCGGAAATGTGGCCGGGCAACACGAGATCTAAACGCCACTATATTGAGAAACTCGGAGAGAGTCGTGTGAAGCTGATAGACGTCACGTTTGGACTCATTTGACAGCTTTCAATTAATTTAGCTGACTTTTTTTTTGTTTATAATGCACTATTATATGTATGTATGTATGTACGTATGTGTGTACATAAATATATATACACACATATATACACACACACACATATATACACACATACATATATACATACATATACTCACACACACACATATATATATACACACACACATACATATATACATGCATATATACATACATATATACATACATATATACACACACACACATATATAAAATATAATATTATACATGTCTTTATAAGTGTCATAACTACTATGAGTTGAGTGTTTGGTATTTACATAAATTCTCTGGAAGAAATTTTATAGGACATGTTTGTTTAAAACACTTTACGTTGAAAATAACTGTCAAAGACAAAAGGTGTGAAGGCAAATAAGTAACTGCAGAAGTCTACTTTGAATATTGCCTGGAAGTAAAACGGACAATATCCTGGGGTCAAAATATGCGCCACTTGCTCTAAATGCTGTAGGTTACTGCAACATAAAAAAGGCATCGTTTTATGTCATGAGCCCTGCTTCAGACGTTTGTTACTGCTGTATTTTCACCGTTTATAATCCAGATCACTCTCTCGCTGCCTGAGCCTGTGTGGGAGAGAACAGAACGTACAGTGGATGTGCACAAGGAATCTCACACTCGCGCACACTTTGCTGCTCCAAGTGATCTATTCATAAATGTGGTGACACTACACTGGTCGTCAGTGGTGATAATGCTTGTTGCTACAAGTGCAACAAGTCTTCATGCATGCGAGGGGTGGAAACACGAGGAGTGTTAAAAACAGGTCAAGTCAGTCGCATGCGCACACACACGGAAAAATAGTCATTGTTCAACTGCCCCACTCAGAGTTCACCTGTTGTCCTGTTTGTTATGTGTGTGTGTGTGTGCTGAAAGCTTGGAGCCCACACAAGAAGTTAACCTATACAAACACGAGTTAATGATTAGAAGAAACTATTATCCAGCTGATTGTGGTGGGCGTGTTCACCCTGAATTGGTCAGAGAGTTTTAGATCAGTCAGGTGATTTGTCAGCTACACGCAAAGAATAAAGACACTAACTGCCAAAAAAGATGACGTCCCAACTTTAAATCCAATCAAACAGAATGCTGGATTTGTGGTGGTGTAAATAAACAAATATAAGATAAGAGTATGAGGGCACCAGTGGCATTAACATCTAAAATTTAAAACTTAATATGACGTATCCTGTATCTGGTGTTTTCACTATAAAATGTACAAAATAATGGTACATTTCCCTTTCAAATGCAAATTGTTAAATGTCTCTATATCATCTGAGCAACAGTTCACAACCCAAATTATTCAGTGTGCAGTGGTATATGAAAAATGTTCAATTATTTGTTTTCCTCCAATCATTACATTTATACAGCAAATATTTATTAATTGTTAATTAACAGATGTCAGAATGTACAAATTAAAGCACTCAAATGAAGTTCAGCTATCTCACTATTAACTATTATCACACACAACCGTGAAGCCACTACATTCGTGTTTTATGACTAGTGGCTTTCTTACAGTTGGACAAAAGTCACTAACACACACACACATGTGAAGACACCAGTTGTTATTTTGACACACACACACACACAGATTCCAACAAATGTGAGCAGAGCTACAACAAGCATGTCCACACACACACTCTTGCAGCGTCACACACCCACTGAATGATATGCACAGTTGCCTGGTCACAGATGCAATGAAACACACACACACACACACACACACACACACACACACACACACACACACACACACACACACACACACACACACACACACACACACACACACACACGCTTTGAAGAACCTACAGAAATGTGCCAGCTGCTAGTTACACCTTTAACACAGGGCACAAACTTGTGCGATGCAATGTTCATCAGTCTGTGTTATTGCTCATGTCTTTCTTGCGTTTGCTTGTGCTGCAGATCACACCGAAACGTTTTTGTCACTTGGATGACAGGCCACGTCACGTCCACGTCGCAAATGTTTTATACAAGCAAGAGAAAAACTCCGAACAGTTGCATTTAAAAGAGGGGGTTTCTTCTGTTGTACAGAGGCAGGCTGGGCATGAAAAATCTGGTAAAGACCAGAAAAATTCCACTTTGCAAATTACACCACAGGTCAATCCCCACAACACACTCAAATACCACTAAAGATTTTTACCAATAGTACAGTTGAGTGCTTAAACAAACCATGACGTAAGATAACATAAGACTTGACTGACGCAGACCACGTTAAAACGCAATTTCTGCACAAATAGTTGATAAAAAAGGATTAACAATGTGTTATAATGTCTAGATATGAAATGAATTATTGATCCATATTAAATTGGTTAATTTACAGCTCAAAACTAAATAATTATAAATTAGGAAGTGATGACAAAAACACTGGATTGATGATTGACAGAATAATAGAAACAGAATCACTGCTATAAACGTTTTACAAGGAAGACATGTGGACATTTACTGATTGACTGATAGATTAAACCTGGCCTGTTGATAAATAGAGTTGCATCACTTTCGGTGACTTTTGTTGACGTGATTATTTCTGTGTTCTGACTTCATGAACAGAAAAAAACTATCATTTATCCCGTTTAACTTTTACTTCTGAAACTTTTCGTGGGCTCTTCTTTGTGTTTTTCAGTCATACTACAACCCGTTGACTAGTCTGCCTCGAGATGATATGAAGCAACATGAGAACTCAGACATCAGTGTATTAAGACGCACAGAGCGAGACGTCTGGAGCTGAGAGGCTTAATCCGGAGTGAGTGAAGTCATTTGACAATGCTTTGAATTTTCCATTTGTTGATATGCAAGAGTGATGGTTCACTACACTTTTAAAAACCACAGCACAGAAAATCAATTGTGTATATCGTTGGGACTGAGTTAATCTCTAAACTTTAAACTGAAACAGTTTTATGTATGACAGGTCTCTCTTGAAAAGGAGTCCCCCGTGTCTCAATGGCATAACCTGTATCAATAAAAGGTTAAATAAGTGTGCGGGTACATTATTAAGAAACCGTCAAACCTGCTCTTTGTGTGTCTTTCATGTCACTGCACATTTTGAAGTAGACATCTGCGTCTCGAGCTTATGTAAGAGGACACGTAGAGACTCAGCGCGCAGCCAAACAGAAGACACAGTGCAGTGTGTGACCTTTGTGTGTTGGAGGGTGTTGTTAGAGTTAAAAGAGGTTTCTGGCAGAGAGCAACCTAGCTAACGCTTAAGGTATTTCAACATGCCACAGCATGCACATGCACACACACAGCTGTCAAACATAAGAGTGACAGACGTGTGTGTGCATTGTAAGTGTGCGTTTGTGTGAATGACTGTGTCATTTATCTGCCTCTGACAGGTTTATTGCAGGAGACCAGTAGTGGCTTCAGCTTTCTCTTAAAGGAGACCGTCTTCTCGACTGAAAGATTCAATTAATCCGAGAGGGGACGCGTCCCAGTCACATCTCTCGCAACATGCACGCGCACGCACACACAAACGAGTCTGTGCCTTGAATGGATATAAACACACTCGCCACATTAATTTAAACATAAACAGACACACTAACCAAGTAGCATGGAAGACAAATTGGTATTGGGCAAGACAAGCCCAGCCTGCCACACATGCTGCATGAATTATACTTGCACTAATGTGCCTGTGTGTGCGCGTGTGTGCGCGTGTGTGTGTATATGTGTGTACGTTTTGTTACACTTGAAGGGCTACCACATTTATCTAACCATGTATGAATGTATTGTGGTCAGGATAAACCTCTTCCTTTCTCTCTGCAGAGACTCCCAGGGGGAAACCCCCGACTCCAACTGCACTAAGCACAATCACATGGTCCTATTCCCCCACATACACGAGAACCCAATCCTCTCAATACAGACACAAACAACAAACTCAGCTCTTATCGTCTGAAAAACAAAACCCTGCTTTTCACCTTAGGGACTGCGTCCATTTATTTCTCCTTTTCCATTTGTCTTGAGTGGTTTTCATCTCTATCTATTGACTTCTCTTTGGTGCACTCGCCACAACAACTAGATTTCCCTCTACATCTTACTCCCGTCTTTTGCTACCAAACACCAAAGTGTGTGTGTTTGCGAGAAAGACTCAAAACAGTGGAAAACTTGCTGACTCGGCTGCAAAGTCTCACAGATGAGGGGCACCGGCCTGAGAGTCATCTTTGCCTCATTAGGTGTACACTCGTTCCTGTATTCCTCTACTTGTATACAATTGTCATCCACCTCACCATCTAATGAATAGAATACATCTGTGATTCAACCTACAGCCAGCTTGAGTGTGTGACCTGACAATTCTTCTGCTTTGAGCACCGGGGGGGAAAAAAACTGCCAGTGCACAGGAACTTATGTGCTTTGTGTTCCTTGCAGCCGCCACGGCAACATTACTTTGATTAAAGCAATAAATAGTTATGAGCCAAAATAATTCAAGGAAAAATATGTCACCCACAGCTTGATTGACTGAGTGAGATCAGTGCATTTACATAACATTTAAAAAAAATTAATTATTGTGTTAGTCCGACTGAAAACAGACTCCCAAGTTGGACTAACAGCTAGAGAATGTGATCGGGAGTTGAGCTACTACTACTGCAGGTCTATGTTCAGTCAGCACATGTTCCACAGTCCTGCCACAGGATTTAACCTCTAATAATGATGATAATAATAATAATATTATTATTATATTAAAGAAAGAATAGAAAAGGCTGGAAATAGAAGGCAACAGCAGGAAAGTAGTGAAATCCAGGCTGAATCCAGACTGAATTCATAAACCTTCAGATTAAATAATTGAATATTTTAGAGTTAATGGATGGCAGTGGGACTCAGAATGACGCTCGACATGTTAACAACTAACTGCCAGATGAAGTTGTTTTGGTCTATGACACAATAGGTCAACTCCTATACCCAATACTAACAAGCTGAACGGGTGACATCGCTACCTCACAAAGTGGATGCAGACACACTGGATTTAATGTATCCATATATCCACTAGTGCTTGTATACTGGTTCAAGGAAAGCAGTTCAATTGTATGGTGTAGTTGAGCTTTACGTGCGCAAAAAGGATATCTGGCAGCAAAATTGTCACTTTGATTTTAAAAATATTATCCTTGTTTCCTACAAACACAAACGTGTGCAAACGCGTCACCCTTTAATAGAGATGGTATAGTATTGAAAATGAATAGCATCTGTGGCCCCATCTCCTCGTCCTACCTCTGCTGCATTTGGATACAAGCGGGAGGGAAGAGGACAGATGGCCTCAATCTGGTGATGGAGGCACCAGCAGACCTCCAGTAAACAGAGGACCATTTACAGCCATTTTACATCTTTTAACGGTGAATGAGATTTTATCGTGTATAAATATAAATAACCTCTGTGAATAATAGGCAAGGATGGGCCGCGGAGGTAGGAAACAGTGTTTGGGTGTCTTAACGTGGTACCTTTTTGTTGCAGAGTGTACATACTGCACAAATGTCAACAATCTATTTGCAGCTTTCACAATGCATTTAAAACAAAACGTAATTTCGTCTCTCCCACGCTCACATCTGCCAATCTGGAGGTGTGGAAATATGGGAGACACTTCACTTTGTTAAGTCAGGTGGAAATCCTATTAAAACTCAACTAAAAAAGAAAATCAGGGAGGCTCCTGGGAAATAAGAGTGTGTTGGCAGCTATTAACAGTTAACCCTGCTATCAAGAGCTCAGCCAAACACAACAGTGGAAACAATGTCATGATTTTTTTTTTTTGCATTTCTTTACATGTAAACAAGAGCAGAAGCAGGGCGGTCTTGGCTCCTCTGATTGCACCCTGGCTTCCATGAGAGCAGGATTCACGCTGCTTATTGCAATTAAATGGGGACCTTGTGAACATTTGCAGTTACTGGGTAATTATCACATAACATGGCTGTATGAGTGTTACTACAAGGAGGGGACCGAGATCTCAGTGGGGTTTGGTAAATGTAATGTGTGGGGATTTGATATTGAGGGGCACCATAAAGCTAAATGACCCGTGTCGTACAGTGAGTGTGTGTGTGTGTGTAGGGGAGATGAGAGTCCGTGAGTGAGAAGGTCAGTGAGTGGGCAGAATAAAATGCATCCCCTTTTAAAGGAGTGTTTAAACTGCCAATCTGGGTTGGAACAGTGGCTGGGTCAATTCCTCTCCACCAGCTCCCCCGGCAACACGTCAAGTTGTTCCACACAGGCTCATCCACACACACGCACACGCGCGCACACACACACACACACACACAGTTTTCAGCTCGTTTCAGTCAGAGCCACGGGAGGGAAAACAGAGGAACATCATTCCAGCAAAAATACACTACTGCTGCTGCAAAGACATCTGAACCAACTAATGGTGTTTGCACAGTACACAGTAAACCCACACATCTGATGGTCTCACCTTCAACACTATTCTGCAGGTACAAAATCAGATTGACTCGCTGTAACAACCTGACGCACCTCTTCCCTGCTACATCCATCTGTCATAGTAGCGCTCCCTGCTGCGAGTTGATTTCATCTCTGACAGCATTTCATGTGCGTGTGTACGTCGAGGGTGTAGGCTCTGTCAGCATGTGTCAAATTAACACTTTGTCATCACAGCTCTGCCTCACTTTATAGACCGATTGCACCTAAATGACAAGTAATGCATTGAACCCACTCTTAGCAACGGCACTGAAGGAACACGCAGCCGATCCCTGGGATACAGAGAAACTAGTTTAATTGATGTCTCCTGCAGCTACACAACTTCAGGGAGATGAGTAGCTTGTCAGTGTTTGTCAGACTTTCCAAAAGACTTGAAGCAATGGAAAAAAAAATACACACACAGCATCTTTGAACCTTGACACAAGTCCCCTCTGGCTGACCACAAAACTGTATGCAAACATTCATGGTTATCTTTTCTTTCTTTGCATAATGTTATTTCAAGGTTTCCATTACTAATAGCGGGAACAGAGATCACTGTGCAGGCAGTAATGTAGATGGAAAATCACCAGCTCAGCAGGGAATAACATATACTGTAGATGATCTACTGACTGCAGAGGGGGTAACGCTGCCAGAACCAGCACACAGAGGTACAGAGTGATGTAAACAAACACATGGGAATTAGCTTTAAGCAGCCAATGTGTTGTTAATGCCACACCTTTTTCTTTAATGACATAATAATCTATTTACACCCCAGCTATATCCACACACAAACACAATCTGTCACACTGATTCCCTGATCCACTTGGAGAAGCAGTGGGAACGTCTACCTGAATTTATACAAAATATGCAAGAGGGGAAAAAAAAGAAAAGGAGAAGAAAAAAAGCAGCCCTTTTCCAACTGTTCCAGAAACCTCATCCAAACAAACACTTGAGCAAATTACACCAACAGGCTATGATTTGGTCTGTCATCCTTCGATAAAAGGTCACAACATCACCACCTCCCCCACTCCGCACACACACACACAAACCCAGCATCTGCTCCAGTGCACAGCAGTGACGGCGTAATGGTCCACACATGCAATCCAAAACCATTGCACCCTGACCTGCACAGTACTGCCGCAGCAACATCCACACCACAGCGCAACCAAGCGATGTGTGTGCGCGTGTGTGCGCGCGTGTGAAAGTCATTTTCCACTGAAGTCCATTTCTAACGCCGAGCATCTTTACAGTGAAGCCATACTTTCACATCTGAAACTTGTCAGCGACCACTCCTCCCTGTGCATCCAACACACATTTCCCCACACATCCACATCGAAACGATGACCGCACAACTGAGCGCATTTTTTGCGCAGCCTTATTATGGTAGTGCACAATAATCGTATGGTTGTGTTTGGGGCGAAGACAAACTGACATGTCATACTCACTGTGGTGTGGATGTAGGTTAATGGCCGATGGCAGGAATTTTCCAGAGTGAAGAGGCGGCGGGTGAGTAGCGCCCAAATGACCGGGAGAGGGAGGGATCCTCCCGGCTGCCGCTGCTGCTCCGAGTCGGTGAGACTCCATTGCGAGCCCCGCCAACAACGGAGGCGGCAGATGGACGGATCTGGGAGGTCCGAAATCTCTGCCATCCATTATCCACAGAGGGGAAAGTTGTAAAAAGAAATTTGCCCCCTATTCCGAAAAAAATCCAGGCTATAATAATAGTGTCTCTAGTTTTCCTGGCGATTCGGGCTCCTTCTCAGCCATCCTGCTGACCTACAAAGCACAAGGAAAAAAACACTTGATACACAGTAAAAAAAAAAAAAAGAAGCGCAGATTGAGGAAAACTGTTATGAACTGACAGTTTTAGGATTTCTCTCTTTTTTCTGTCCAGGCGGCCCGTGTACGCGCAATGACGCAGTTTGGAAAACCACTTCAAAAACTAAACGCTGACCATTGGTTGGTCGACATTACGAGCATATGAGTTGCTCTTGTTGTATTATAACTGCGGGTCGTGACACGGCTTTTACTTATATCCACAATATCATGGTGTAATCGCTGTGCCTCTCCACTCCTCCTCCTCCACACCGACTGCACAACGCGCGGACAGCCGCTGCGGAGCTCCGATCCACGGGGGAAACAACCAGGAGAGAGGCGGGCAGGCAGGCTGCTCAGCCTCGGTTAGGAAAACAAGCCGCGATCATGCCATGTAAACCCGCACAGGTCACATTTAAAATCACCATTTTGTTTCTTTTCTCGATAAACCAGCTGTTATTTTTAACTACAACAGTAAAAGCAGTGAGCTGCAGGCTGCGGGGCCGAGGCTCCGTGTAAACCAATACACCATAAATACTGGAGGCGCATCAAATATAAATTTCAAACGGGTTAAAAATAAATAAGGTTGCAAAAAACATGCACCATTAATCAGCGAGGGTTAGCGGTGTTTTGTTGCGCACAGATGCGATTTTAGTGCGGGGCAATACTTCGCAAATGGACATGGACACGGGTGCTGCCCAGGGACACACACGAAAACCAAAGCCGTAAACACTTTAGACTCCACACACTTTTAAAAACTAAAGCTTCATTATTTATAACCACATTCAGACGCTTCACTGTGTCGAGTTTAACATAAAAATACTATATTTTACATCGTCAATATACGAATCAGGTCCGGTTCAATGAAAGAAATGTTAAAAGGTGCATTTTTTGTGTTTGTTAAAAGAACAGCTGATGTAACAACAATCTTCAAAGACACGCAAAAGTATGTCGCGTTTTATATAAAAATAAAGTTTGTGAAAAGGACAACAACAAGCAACTGCGACTTTATCCGCAGTCAACGCGGACACAGCGACTCACCACACACAGCACAAGTCTGCTGTTTTTCACACGTTTGAGGCAACATTTTTAAATTAATTCCACTTAAAAACAGTCAAAGGTAGCGAGGATTTTACGTGTAAAAGCAGAGGAAACACATTACAGCAGTGACTCGTGGTATTTCAGGCGGGCGGGACCTGAAGAAAGACTCGCTCAGAAATCACATTAAGGATTTCTCTTTTTTATCGTTTTTATCTTTTATAAAAAACACCCTGGTGTCGCCTGGAATGGCCGTGGAGGACAGTGTGGAGCCAGGCTACAGGCTGTGCTCCTCCACGCGGCTCAGCAGCTCCGCGTTTCAGCCACGTTTCAAACTTTTCACGCTTCCATAAACGACACGCAAAAAAACTTTCTAAAGAGGAAACGTCTCTCGCGAGTGGGGTTTTCTTTTCGTTTTCCACAGCGACAAAAAACGGCTTCACAAAAAAAGACTATAATGTAGCTCCCGAAGCTCCGCGCCCTTTTTACGTAAATCTATAACGCAAATAATGTTTTTTAAGCCCGACTTCTCTGCTACTTTAGGTGGAAGGAGGAAAAAAAGCAAACAAGAAACACAGGAAAAAAACACGGCATGTCGAGCGCTTACTTGTGTGGAGAAAAATGAGCTAAAACGCAAACACTTCAAAATGCGTGCAGGTTGCTGGGAGAAGTGGAGTAGTCCATTTCAGGCTGGTCCGGAGGTAAACTGGGGGGTGAAGTCAGGGGGAGAGAAAAACCCCCGCCGCGTCTGTAAACTCCTCAGCAATGAAACACAGCATTGTTGTGTAAGCCCCGCCCCTCTCTTTCACAAGCACCCAACCCCAGACCCGCCCACCCAGCTGCGCTCTCATTGGCTGAAGCGAGTGTCAATCAAACTCCCCCCACTGGGTAAAACACACACACACACACACTGGCCGCTCGCCAGAACTATAAAACCAATTATGGAGCAAGGAGGTTGAGCCGTTTCAAGGTCCCCTCTTCCTTCAAGACTGAGTGATCAAAACAAGCACTGTTTTTTCTGTGTGTGTGATGGTAGTGTGTGGTGGTGATGGGGGGCAGTTTCAAGACGACCTCCACCCCTCTGCACCGCCCAACAACCAACACCATCATCACTGCCACCCTCACATTTCCACACTGATTACGAGACGCCCAATCATTGAAAAACCGAAAGTGTGTGTGTTTTTACTGGGAGATAGATAGATAGATAGATAGATAGATAGATAGATAGATAGATAGATAGATAGATAGATGTGTTCTTCAGAGTTGAATTTTGTACCCACAGTATCTATGATTTATAAATATTTTCACTATAGAAATCAAAATGAAAATGAGAGACAATCTCTCTTTTTTTTTCTTTTTTTTCATCAAGTCCCAGCTAATAATTCTAAAATAATTATAGATTTTAGGTTGGGAGCCCACAGTTGGGGTCTTGTTTTTTTGGCACGCTTGCAGACATAGGATAATGGGCCAATTATAATTTTAATGACATAATTATAGGCAACCGTAGGCAAGTGAGAAAATGAAACCTGTCACAATTTAAAGCACAGACTGGCTCACAACTTTGGCTTTGAAAGCTTGTAGATGAGCTTTCTCTGACAGCAAATAATGTGTCGTTTGTATATTAGATGGTTTTTATTATTGTGTGATAGAGCAGAGCGGGCTACATTTAAGGCCCAGTGTGTAACATGGAGAAGAGTTTATCGGCAGAAATTGCATAATACCACCATAATGAGGCAGACCATGGCCAAGAGGAAAGGAATTGGGCTCATTACTGGAAGGTTCAATCCCAGCCAGGACAGGCTAAGGGCTGGGGTGCCCCTGAGCAAGGCAACCAATCCCCCATTACTGGTGTGTGTGCAAAAATGATCCCATTTAAATAAAATAAAGTTTTATTACAGCCATCAAAGATCTGCGACAAGCTCAGGACCAGTAAATTGTCCCCAGGCAAACAAATAAAGTATTTTGAATCTTCGGGAGTACAGACAGAGACAAGCTGGAGAAGCTTGTTCCACATAGACACACATATTTTGATATTATTAACGTATTATTATTTATTTGTAACTATAATGGTCTATTCCCTTTTTCCCTCTGTGCACTATTTTTATTTATTTTTTTTATCTTAATCATATTTGTGAAATGTATTGTGCAAAATTAATAAAATCACAGACATTTTGTCATTGTAATCACCTTCAGTCATCGACACAATATTTACCGCCCGGCTTCCGTATGCAAATGTCACAGAGTGACTGTAGGTGGAGACACCAGACGTGCTGCTTAATCTGGAATGAAACACACCGGATTTGCATTATGCGAGGCCAGCGCTCACTTTAGTGTTATTATGCTAAAACTCGGGGAGGGAGGGGTTGACCTTTGGTGTGAACTGGGGCTCTCAAGTGACCTCTGTGTTGGTTTTTTTCCCCCTCGTGCACACACGCAGTGCAGTTTGACTTTGGTGGTTTGGTTTGGTTTTTATGATCCATGACTGTCCTGTGAAGTAAACCGCCCTGTGTTACATAGTTGCAAAAAATGTTGATAAAAAAAAATCTGAGGCGGTTTTAAGCTGCCCATGACACACACACACACACACACACACACGCCTCCTTCTCTCCGTCTCCTCCTTCTCCTGACTGTCGGTTTCAAGGCGGCCCTCCTCATGAAGGGGAAAGGAAGAGTAAACTGCTGAAGGAGAGGAGAAGGAGCAGGAGAAGCTCCTGTGAGGAGCAGAAGTGGAGAGGTGACGACATTCTCAGTGTTTTACGTATTATTATTTTTTTTCTGGACAACTTAACTTAACCTGCCTGGGGTAAAGAAGAGGCCGCTCAGCGACAGTTCATCGCCCCGCTGCTCGCTCACCTCGCGACGGCTGTCTCCACCGACGGGACGGGGGGAAAGCAGGCGGGGATCAGAGTGTTGTGTCCCGGCACAGCCGAGCCCGTGCGCGTCGGCCTTTGTTCTCCAAACCGACCCCAACTGGGAATTGAGACAATGCGCGCAGATTAAGGCTCTATTGTTGCTCGCCTTTTTCCACCCACTATGAGACAGGTTTCATCTTTTCCGTTGTTGTTTTTCCCGTGTTAAATACCGCGGTGCTGGTGGGGGGTTATCTCCACTCTGAGGTGGGTTTATCATTAAAGCTGAGTCACTGGAGGAAAAATATCCAATTGCTATTGTTCGCACAGATATTTACATATGACTTATGACAGGAGATTTAGCATTAATGCATGACAATTAAAATATCAACCATTCTATTCCATTCTATGACTCGATAATATGAATTGTTTCCTGGGTAGTATATTTATTTTTGCATCGCACATTGATACTTAAAATAAATCTGTTGTGTCTAAATTGTTTAAAAACTAGTAATTGATCAGTTCACTCAGCTGATTCCTTCATTTATGCATGTGCTGAATGCAGCACACTTTAACATGAACTTAAGTTTAATGAAATATGTATTAGTGCCAAATTATTATAAACTCTAAGTGTGTTTTGTCACAAGCTGTATCTGGAAAATAAAACTCTATGAAACCTTTTTTTTTTAACTTTTTTTATATCAAAATATATTTATTTTTGCCAAATTCATCAGCTGTTTTGCCAAAAAGGGAACCCATTGGAGACTAATTCAGAATTCCTCACTGCAGTGTCCACACAGAGAAGAGCAGCCGCTTTATTATGGTAGGAACAATGTGTGGTTAATGTGTAGGGCTCTCACCTCTGTCACTGGATTGTAATAATAGATCTGATTGCTTTGTGTTTATTTCAAGGTTAAAGCTTTTTTACAGTGACACTTTAGTGCAGGAGCAGATGTGACAGTATTGTTTTTATAGCCTATATACACCAACAGGAGGATGGACCAACATAAAGATTCCTCCCTGCAATGGAAAAGTACTGAAAACCATGATTTATAAACACAGAAATGCTGCTGAGTCAATATAATACTAAGACCAGTTTATTTTAGTCCACCCACATTTTTTTTTTTCAAATTGCACAATGAGATAATTTGTTATCCCTGACTTTTTTATCTTTGTCTGAACACCATATCCCACATCAGCCTCCAGCCATGTGGCTGCACAAAATATCATTGCCGGGGCTTGTGTTCATTCTGTCCTATCAGCGGCAGGATCGGGTTAGGATCAGGTAAAATGATTTGATTTGGCGGCCAGACTATCTGATTTTCCCCCGGGCATGTGGCTGCATCAAGCCACAGGGGACAGAGCTCAGAGAGACAGCATTGATTAATTCAGGTGAGGGGTGGGGGGGTCGGGGGGGGTGAGTGGAGTGGGGTTTCACGCTTCCCTAGAAAAGAAATACATAAATAAATACATAAAGATGTCCCCCTGCATAAGCACCCGTCTCTCTGTAGCACAGCTCACCTCCTCGCTCTGAGGGCGCTAATAAGGCCTGGATGCATGACTATTACAGCCATTTTCAACAATATTCCATAAATGACAAATGAGAAACGGCCATAAGTAACAAGGGTCCACACACACACACACACACATATACTGACAGAGAGAGAGAGAGAGTGCCTGCATGCCCACGGGGCTAAATCATTCATCATACCTTGTCTCATGCTCCACATAAGCTCTGCATTGTTGTGGAAGTGACTGCTGCTGCACTGCACCAACACCCATAACATGATTGTGACGACAGCTAATTGCTGTGTCATGTTGTCTGTTGGACTGAGACAAACATGAGAAACATCAGTTACACAATGCAAAGCATTTCACCCATATATATGTATATATATATATACATATATATATATATATATATATATATATATATATATATATATATATATATATATATATATATATACACCACACTCTCTCTCACTCACACACACACCAAACCCCCACTTGCACGGGGCATGCACATACACACATGCACACACACAGCCCTCATGGGGTACCTGCCAATCATCACACAGTGCCTTGCAGCAGCAGGAGGAGGAGAGGAGAGGAGAGTGGCTGTTTGGAGCTTTCTGCTGGAGGACAAACAGCCGACCATAGAGGCTCACACCACCCTCAGTCATACAGCTGGACGTGAAGCAGTCAGATGACATGGATGCACAAAGAGAATTGTTGTCAGATGGTTCACACATGATTATTACATCTGTCGTCGTCAACACTCCCGTGATTGTAGAACCGGGTGATGTCGTTTAACTCTGGCATTATCTCGGCGCAATGAGGAATTGGCAATAACAGATGCCAACATAACGTATTTAAACATGTTTCCCTGACATTACACACAGAAGCGTATTGTTTGAAGAGTCCTGATCCACCACACATGTAACACTACAGCCATAGAAACAACATAATAACTGAGTTGACCCAATTTTTTTTGCCACATAAAACAAGGAAATATGAAAGACACAGTATCAATTTGACTCAAATCTACACAGGCATGTTTATACACAGAAAATGTAACCAAGATAAGGATGCACATGCAGGGCAACCAAAAAAGATTCCCATCTGCCACTGCCTCAAACCACGATGGGGGATGGTGCGGGCTTGGGGGCCGTGGACTGTGTGCATGGTGCATGCACAGTCGACGGGAGTGTATTTTTGGTGTCCCAGTGTGTGAGTGTGTGCAGGCAGGAGTAGCAGCACTCTGAGAAATCATGGGGTTTTCCTTGAGCCTTCGCCACAACCTAAAGGAAATGTTGACGCAACAGACGCATGTCATGCTGAGCAAAAAAGTGCAGTGGTGATGTGTCAGGGCCACTGAAACCTCAAGAACCACTCAGTAGATCCTTGTGTGGGCCTCCACCCTGCTTTGCTCTCCACTTTGAGCACAGATGTTGCTTTAAACTGAAAAATATCTAGCATCTATATATCATAGCTATCAAAGGTCCACGATACTGCATTCCATTCCCTTTAAGAGCAGCTGCTCAAAGCCAAAACGTTAAAGGGCTGTTTCACACATTTTTTTCCCCCACTTGTTAAAGTGAAGAATAAACTTTAAAGTCATTGTATGATGCAGCTGTGTTTGTGTCAGAGTTGGATTACATTTGCCCAGAAACACAAGAGCAGTGTAGGGCTTTTATTTTCTTTGAAGGAAGTGACTTTGATGTCGACTTTGTTTGAATAAGATAACACAAATATCTCTGGATATATACATATATATATTTATTTAAAACTGAATGCAAATCACTCTGAATCCTGCGAAAGGATGAGCTACTGTATTTGAATATGATCTATTATTCTCTGCTGGCCTCCTTCTGTCAGCTTTAGTAGCCCTCTCTTTTGCCTTTCACCTACTTTATCTGCCAAAGCAGACCTCGTGCAGCCCAGCAGCCCCATCTGTTGGAGGGAGATGAGAACCACAGGGTAGATCAGTGTCAGGAGCAGTGGAGCTGCTGCTGTGAAGCTGCTCTTGCTTGTAAATGGAGGAACTCGGTGTGAGCCTCGCTCTCTGACAAAGTGGTCTCTCCCGCTGTGTCCTCTTTCAGGGGAGGACGCTGTTGTAGACTTTTTTCCCCCGAAACTGAGTTGCTGGAGTGAATCATTCACAAGCACTGGCAGCACTCACACCTGTGCAGACACACAGACACATGCACGATAACCTCATCAAGCACACACACACACACACGCCAAGCAGTGTGTCTCTGGCAGTGGGTGTTTTGCTGGCGTGGCAGTAAAAGGATACGAGAGAGCAGCAGCCTCAGCAGAATCACAGAGCTGAGCGCTGCGGTGAGATGGAATAAATTTCCAGTACCAAACACACTTGATCTTTACTGTGTGTGTGTGTGTGTGTGTGTGTGTGTGTGCTTTGAGCCTGACTTTTATGGGACGCATACATGAATTCATATGAGTGCAAAACACACACTCCTGCATGCATGTGCCCAGGCTTTACACAGCATCACCATACATCAGGCAAGGAGCTCACAGTGCTGCTGCATGAGAGTGGGGACATTCAGGACTAATGGACACAGGCAGCATATTACTGGATGTGCTGCTGTCATACACAGAAACAGGATGTGGTGCATAGAACATGAGGGTGGGGCACCATCATCATCCACCATCCATCTTATCCCTTTTTCATCTCTGTAATATGCAAATGAGGAGATCTGTTTTTAGATGTGCACAGGAAGTGTTGGTTTTAGCAAGGACTCGTGTTTTCACTGCTCCTGAAAAGCTGGGATGGAACACTCCAACCTTTGTAAACCCTCCTTTTCACGCTCCCGTGGGCATGCAGAAATAAAATGAAAGTTTGTCCATTTAAAACATGGTATTTGATCTAGCCCTTCAGCCTGTATGAAGTCATGTCCTATGATGCAAAGATGAGGGTGTGTACAGGAGGTCTTAGGTCTAAGGAGATAAAAAAAAAGAAAAAGAAACAGGCCTCTGTCGCCATCTCCTGTCTAAACTTTGCAAATGCTGTAGATTCACAGGCATGCTTGAGTGCAGCCACATTTAAGCCACAGAGGAAGTACAGGAGAGTGGAGCTGCATGACTGTTCAACTCTCCCTGCTCTTTTCCAGCAAACAAACAACCGCCGATCTCGTGATTCCACAAAACAGAGCATGATCGCACATCTCACATGATGTCATGGTGTCATGACATGTTGCTTGAGGATAGAAATGATAAAAAAAAGAGGCTTTTCTATTATCCTTCCTGACCTTTGAGTCTTTTAAACTTTCAACTGAGAGTCTGTTAATGCTGCAACAAAAACAGTAGGTCAGCATAAACACAGAGGCTGGACACAGCAGCAGATACAGGCATGGTGATGTTTTTCTCTTTCTTGTATTGGAAATATGTTGATCCCAGATATGTGTAAAGCTTCCTTTTTGCATTATCTTAAATAAAATAAAAACATAAACATTGGAAATTAGAATTAAAAGTCTCTATTACACTACAAGAGTGGATGATGAGGGTGTGTATTGACAACACGGTTGTGTTAAAAAGCTGGGTGACACACACACACATTCTGATTGTACATACGGTATAAAAAAAACAATCTTATTTCCAATACAAATACGAAGTGTGAAATCACTGATCGAGCACGGATGCCTGCACGACTTGTGACAAACTCGTGACAAAGCCTCCAGCATTTCATCCTTTTCATCCAGGGTTTATGATGCTGCTGAAGTCTTATCGCACGCCACACTGAGCCATGACTGACCACATGACCAGAACTGAAAGATCACTTGTCAACTGTTAGCATTCCACATCAACTCAGCTGCTTATCAATGCAAAAAAAAATAATAACTAATCAGCCAGTGGCTACAATAGGCAGCAGCTAAATGCATCCAGGCAAGAAGTCATGGTCAAGATGACCCACTGAAGTTCAACCGGAGCATCAGAGTGGGGGAAGAAAGGTGATTTAAGTGACTCTGACTCTGTGGTATGGTTTACAGTGAATTATCTCAAAAACAGCAGTTTTCTGGCTGAAAATGCCTTGTTGATACCAGAGGTTGGAGGAGAATTGCCAGACTGGTTTGAAATACTAGTAACTGAAATAACCACTCATTACAACAGAGATGAAGAGCGTCTGTTCACATAAAACACTTGGAGCCTTGAAGCAGACAAACTACAGCAGCAGTAGATCACAACAGGAGCAGCTTCTGACACAGGTGTGCCTAATAAAGTGGCAGAAGTGGGTATACTCACATGTAGTGGAAACAGCCTTGGATAATGGTTAGATCACTCTAGATGTGAATAAACAGCAAGATGGAGATGGATATTATCTTAAGCAGCACTTTGCTGTTCTCCACACTTCAGCAGCTTCACAACAACAACACTTCCTGTTTACTTCCTTGTTATGCATCACATGTGTCTGAAGCAACCACTGAGAAGCTAGAAGGACTTAGACAGGTAAATGTGAGTCAGAGCCACAAAGGCAGATTCAGCTCATTATTTTAGGTTTTTAAACATGCTGCTGTAAATATTTCAACATGTTAATGTGCAAATAATTGGGAACATAAATGTGTAAATAGCCAACTGTATAAACAATTTCTTTTTTACAAACTAACAACTTGTAAACCCTACAGTTACAGTAGTAGTAGTAGTAGTACCCACTATTAGATAACACTAAAAAAAATAGGTGGCTGGTAAAGACTGAGAAAAAATCCATTACATTTTGAAGTAGATGTGAATTGGATTTATATGGATACAGGCTTTTTTTCTACCTTTTCCAGAACATTAGGGTCTTTTTCAGTTTCATTCATTTCTGGAGCAACAAGAGAAATCAGGTGTGCATGTAGTGCTACTATCTAAAGTTATACTTGGTGTTGGCAGAGCTCTTGGTTTGTCATGAATGTGTTTAAAGATTAAAAGGTTCTTATCAGTCATGTTGTGTTCCACAGGAATTTGCAGACTGAGATTACATTTAATGACTGAAAAATTGAGTGTAAAAGGGTTTATTCTATTTTGTTTGAACTGGTTATTTACCTTAGTCAGATAGTGCTTCAACAATTGCCTAGTAGTACTAGTTGCCTAGTAGCCATCTTCAGTCTAAATTGAAAAACACAGGTTCTGATTATTTCCCTTTTTGAAAGAGTTGTTGCATCTTTCAAACTGCTTACATACACTTCTACATAACATGGTAAGTGCATGATTAAGCTTAGTGTTATTGTACCATTTATGTGCAGAAGCTAAATCAAGTAATGTCAGTGTGAACCATGTAGCCAGTATTTGACAGAAAATAAACAGATATCAAGAGATTAAAAAGGACAAAAGTCACAGATCATGTCGGAACACATGTGCACTTTATTGGGATTGTTTTAGTCAGTGTACAGGTTGGCCCCACTGGTCTGGCACCCCATGTTACCCCATCACTGTGAGACCCCTTGCCCCACCACCCAGGGATGAAACCTCCAACAGGGGGAAGCAGAGGTCACGATTGGGTTTTGCATAACAAAAACAAGAAAATTAACAGGACCAAGATATTTTAAGGCTGAAAGTACAAAAAACCCAGACATAATTTACATACAAGCGATACTACAACCATGTTTAAGTATGCGCCAACCACTGGGCAGCCTTCACAGAGGCAAATACGTGTCTGAACAATGCAGTCAACATTTGGAACCATGTGTTTGAACAATGCAGTTAACAAACATTTGGAATGACTCAAACAAAAGAACAAATGTACATTTTAAGTCCCCAGATGCAACTGCAGAACCCTGGGGTGCTTTTTTTTTAATCCTAGCCAAACATTACCATCTCCATTGTTCCAGTTTTTAAAATCCTGAGTCAAGCGCCAAAAATAAATGAAGCCATGCCAATGAGTTGGTCATTTAGACTCTGCGCCTGAGTGTGTATGAGAAATGTGTGGTGTGGTTGTTTTGCACAGAGCTGAAGTTGTTGGGTGTTTGGTTGGGGAGGGGGAGGAGGAACAGTCTGTTTAGAAGCATTTGCGGTGGACAATGGAGGGGCCGGACTCATCATACTCCTGCTTGCTGATCCACATCTGCTGGAAGGTGGACAGGGAAGCCAGGATGGAGCCTCCAATCCAGACAGAGTATTTACGCTCAGGTGGGGCAATGATCTGCATGAAGACAAATGCATTAGAAAACCAGAACATTGTGATCAAATATGCAGTCCACCATTTACAGATAGCAATTAATGCTACTCTGCACCAAGTACTCACCTTGATCTTCATGGTAGATGGGGCCAGGGCGGTGATCTCCTTCTGCATCCTGTCAGCAATGCCAGGGTACATGGTGGTTCCTCCAGACAGCACAGTGTTGGCATAGAGATCCTTACGGATATCGACGTCACACTTCATGATGCTGTTGTAGGTTGTCTCGTGGATTCCACAGGACTCCATACCTGAGAGCAAATTCATATTTAGCAAGTGTTGGAAGATATCATTAAGACTACATGTTTGTTTTTCAAAGCATGCAGGGTGTATACTGGGGAGACTTACCGAGGAAAGATGGCTGGAAGAGGGCCTCTGGGCAACGGAACCTCTCATTGCCGATGGTGATGACCTGTCCGTCGGGCAGCTCATAGCTCTTCTCCAGGGAGGAGGAGGAGGCAGCAGTGCCCATCTCCTGCTCGAAGTCCAGGGCGACATAGCACAGCTTCTCCTTGATGTCACGCACGATTTCCCTCTCGGCTGTGGTGGTGAAGGAGTAGCCACGCTCTGTCAGGATCTTCATGAGGTAGTCTGTGAGGTCGCGGCCGGCCAAGTCCAGACGCAGGATGGCGTGGGGCAGGGCGTAGCCCTCATAGATGGGCACTGTGTGGGTCACACCATCACCGGAGTCCATGACGATACCAGTGGTACGACCAGAGGCGTACAGGGACAGCACAGCTTGGATGGCAACATACATGGCGGGGGTATTGAAGGTCTCAAACATAATCTGTAAAACAAGAGCAGATTTATCATTTTCCAATCACAGAGGGTTGATTAACTTGTGGACACTGCACCCGTTACATGCAATAGTGTGAGGACTGAATCAGACTGAGTTAGTAAGAAAGTGTAGATAAAAATCAACATTCTTTCACACTTGTGCATGTCAAATGCCCAATAGGTGCTCAAATACATATTCACAAGTGCAGAACAGCACACAGTCAAGAGACCTGTTGATGATAGATCATCTCATAGAGGAGAGATCCTGGAGGAAAAGTAGGGAGGAAGATAAAGTGAGAATAGAGTAGTGACAAAGGAGGAAAATGAAATAGTATTTAACTGTAATCTAAAACTGGGAAAAGCCCATCTTTGCATGAAGTCAAGTACCTGGGTCATCTTCTCCCTGTTGGCTTTAGGGTTCAGGGGGGCCTCTGTGAGCAGGACGGGGTGCTCCTCTGGGGCGACTCTCAGCTCATTGTAGAAGGTGTGATGCCAGATCTTCTCCATGTCATCCCAGTTGGTCACAATACCGTGCTCAATGGGGTACTTCAGGGTCAGGATACCCCTCTTGCTCTGGGCTTCATCACCAACGTAGCTGTCCTTCTGGCCCATACCCACCATCACTCCCTGAACAAAAGAACAGATGAAACAGTTAACACATGGGCAACCAGCACTGCAAGCTTGGGTTTGTAAACACTTACATCTTCATGACTACATTAAATTTAATCTAGTCAATACTAATACAAATGTGAAGTCTTATTGAATTTAAAAAGTAATGTAAAATTATAATTATTAATTTAATAAAATTTCTTCAAATGATATTGAATAATTACTATATAATTAATACTTTTTTAAAATAAAACCTAATCGTGAAAAGGCGATTATGCGATGACGTCACTCACTTGATGCCTGGGGCGACCAACGATGGAGGGGAAGACAGCACGAGGGGCGTCGTCTCCGGCGAATCCGGCTTTGCACATACCGGATCCGTTATCAACAACCAGTGCGGCGATTTCATCTTCCATGGCTGAACTATTTAAAAAAAATAAAGAAAAACAATCCCGTTACAGTCGGCGAGTCTCGAATCCCCTTCCCGACAGAGACTGTCACACCACACTCTCACTTCCTGTTAACTCGCCAGTTGCAATTCACTAGAACAACCACTAGGTGGAGAGCGTGCTTCAAATTCCGACCGCGACAGACAAAAGGAAGTGGCGCTGCATTCTGTTATTACCATATAAGGGCATGGTTCGGTTTTGAGCAGCTTTGCGGCTACCGGCGCCATGGCGCGCGGCCAGAGCGGCGGAGACTAACAAGGGGGGAGAAAAAGGGAACATAAGACACGGCCAGACCCTTTAGCGCGCGACCACTCCCTCTAGTTCACTACAGTCCACTTCAGACTTCCCCCGCTGTTACTCAAGTCATTTTTGCTCGAAGTATCAGAACCCTTTGATTTAACGTCACTGCGTCATAACCTTCATTCATTCATTTAGCCACCGACGGCACAATGGCCACCTGACACGACTACACAACGCCGTTTTATCTTAGGAGAGTGGACAATGGCTGATAAAGAAAAAAGAAATATAGAAATGTTGCATAATGAACTCATGTCGACTAAAGAATTAATCTCAAGTCTTTGAGCCGACGCTCCATTTCCTGAAAGCCACGCCTTTTTTGGAGAGTGAATGATTAGTCATCGGCAGATTTACTCACTTCTTCCTGTTCAACTTGGCAATAGAAGAGTCGATGACAAGATAATAACTAATCCTTACAAGCAATTTGTAATATTTTCTTGGCAAGCCTCATTAGTTCACTGTGAGGTGACAGAAGACTTTCACCTACTCGGATTACCAGTCAAGTCAGACACGCCTTAACAGTGATTTTGCATAAAAAAAGAAATATTATAATCAATATAATTCAATTCGCCTCAGTTGTACGTCTGAAGGGCGGTGTTAGCATGGTGTGGCTAGGCTAGTATGCTAAAGTAGGTCACACCCCGCCGCATCAGGCGGCACAAAGGGAGCAGCCCGGGGTCCAGACACCCTCACGGTGCGGCTGTCTCATCTCTTATCTGCCGGAGGAAGAAATCCAGACCAGAATAATAAACATACAGTACGAATACAACGCGACATCCGGTGTCAAAGAGTGGCCCGTTAGCCGGCATGCTTTCAACACGAGCCGGTAAAAAAAAAAAAAAAGTACCTGTGCGCCGCAGTACAGGAAAACTTACGGTCTCATTACCACCGTAAACGCTGAATGTAAAATGCGGATAATGTTTTATTTTAAAACTACGAAATACATATTTAGGATAATTAGCAGTTCAGACGGCGTATGTCTGGACAAAGAACCTCGTGGTCCTGACCGTTATTCTTTTTCCATCAAAGCCATATTTTACAAACAAACTCCTCCACAAAAGCATTAACTCGTTTTTTGGTTTTTTTTCAAAATTCATAACGTTTAAAGGCTAGAAAATAGTAAAATTGTAATAGTGATGCCTTACCTTTTGGGTGGGGGGGCTTTTCGCTTTAAGGGAACCGGTTACAGGCAAATGATATCCCGCACAAGCTGTGTGTGTGACGGCGCTCAGAGTGAATCCGCTAACTGTGGGCGCGTGTGTTTTATACTGCAGCAGTTGCCCGGCTCGAGCCATAAAAGGTAAACTTTCGGAATCGCGTCCTCTGATTGGTCCAGCGTCACACACTGCACGTCGCGTGCACACTGGTGCACTGGGCACTCGCGATCTGAGAGAGAGAGAGAGAGAGAGAGGGAGGCGATAATAGCAAAGGATTGGAGAAAATAAAAGGCTTGGGATTTGTGTTGTGAGGCCTAGCACACCCAGTCTCTTGATATTCTGTTTTATAAACGTGTTGAATTACATTTAAACTTAAAAGTAAGTGAAAAGTGAAAGTATCCTAGCTGCACCTGCTGTGAGCTCCTCAACATCACATTATTTATGTAATTGCCACAGCTCAGCAGCCAGGACTCCTCCCTGTGAACGGTGCAAAGGCCCCAACACTTTCATCCAGGGATTGCCCTCCTCACTTTCTTTCTTTCTTTCTTTCTTTCTTTGTGGATACATGAGATAGACATTATCATAATATATCATGTGTGTCACACACTGAAGAGTGGATGTCGGAAAAGGCTGCTGTAATCTTTGCTGACCGGCATCAGCAGTCAGGTCGAACACATGACACATGTAATAACACACAGTCACACACACACACAGGGTGGTGGAGCTGTGCTGCCACAGACTGGGGGCAGTTTTTTTGCTGTTCATTCAAGGATGTGTGCCCTTTGGCTACATCATGGTCTCCACCTAATCTCCCCTCTCTTCTACAGAGGGAGTGCTAGCTATTCCAGACAACATGTATCCCTGTGATTCTGGTGCATTAAAGTAGCTGTAGATGTAACACAGACACATAATGAAGCTCCTATTTCCACTTCAGGGCCTGTGTATGACTTTAAGGCTGAACATGTGACATTTCTGGACCGATCAGGCCCATGTGACACTCCCTCATATTGAAATTTTAAAGTTTTTAATTCCTGCAGAACAGTGGAACATTTTCATTCACTATTCGTATCATAAATAAGCACATTTCTCTTTCCATTGCTGCACATTTCTGTCTTATGCCTCACTCGCAACACCTTTTGACCCCCGCTCTCTCCCCTCTCTCCTCCATCTCTCATATCTCCTCTTAAATATATAACACCTGGCACACACGTCTATTCATTATACTCCCTGGGTGTGTATGTCAGCAGAATGATAAGATGTCCTCAGTCCCATTCAATGCTGTAACTGTGCAACTCTGAGACGTGCAGCAACTTTTTCTCTTCCCCCTTCACCACTTCCCCTTCCTCTCGCTCACTTGTATCAAATCCTGTGTATCTGTTTTTTGGCCTTGTCCTTTCTCTTATAATAATAATACTAATGATTGTTATTATTATTACTATCCCCCACATGCCTCATATCAGCTCAATGACTTGCAAATGATGATGTTCATGAAAACACTGCTCCAATCCTGCTGATTTTACTGGATTAAGTGGCACATTTTAGTTTGCTCCAAACAAAGTTGACAACCTTTAATAAAAAAAGGGACGCCTGATTTGTCGGTTCACCAGCTCTGAGTTTAGAGTTTCAACATACACAAGTGCTCTTACAGAGGGAAGAAAGCTTGCTTGAAATGATCAAAGGTCAACTGGGCCCACTTATTGATTTACTGGCCTTAAATTCCACCCTTAATGGTCACATCTCACACCTTTGCTTCCATGTGTGACCCCATATATATGAACATATATATGTATATATATATGTACTGCATGTGTCAGTCTGAAAACTTGTCATATATGTGGTAACAGTGCAATGTTGACAAAGATTTAAACAATAAATAACTGAGAGGATGGTTGTGTCGACGCTGTAATGGCTTAAGAAGGGATTGGCTGGGGAATATTTAATCCGGCCTCAAGGGTGTGTGTGTGTGTGTGTGTGTGTGTGTCTGTCAATACCTTTGCACATACATGGGTTAGTAAATCACTGATCCAGCCCAGCCCACCTCGTATCATATCATATACACTGACTAATGTTGTCATTTAGTCCAGAATTAAAAAGTGAAACTGTAGAGGTCATTAATTGTCTTTGGATGTGTTTATATTTGTTTCTCTGCGAGGTTCACTGGTAGTAAGTGAGAGGACTCTTCTGCCTAAGTGGCATGTTGTCAACACTCATCAGTGGGTATTTCTACGAGCCGAGTGCTTGGAATACTGTCCTGGGAAAACTCCTCTCATGTATCATAACAGTGTGTGTGTGTCTGTGCGTGTGTGTGTGTGTGTTTGTGTGCCAATAAATACAGGCTTTCGTAACCTGGGCATTGCTGCCAAGGCCCCTAGTGCCATAAAGCTACCAAATGAATTCCTCTGAGGATTTCTCCTCCCAGACAAAAGTTTACACATGCACTTGAGGTGTTTTGTAAATTGATTATTGGTTGTCTAAACAGACCACTTGTCATACTAAGTAACACTTAAACAACAGCAGCAAGTGCTAATTCCGAGCTTTAACCTGCCTTTTAGAGTCAGGGCCAAGTTATGGAGTGACTGAAAATGACTGTAATTATGTTGTAAAAAGGCCTTATCCTTATTTGGAAAAAAAAAAAAAAAAGCGTGCACCTTGATTGTAAGCGTTTTACACAGTGAGAGTTCAGCAAGCTTGACTTAGCGGTCACTATAGTGGAAACATGAGGCCAGAGTCAGGTGGTACAAAGGTTTTTCAGCGAGGTGAATTGTTATAACGCATTTTGTTTTCTTTATGGCATGTGAGAGGCCAGGGGCACGTCCAGGAATATTAGCTCACACACACACACAAAAAAAAAGGTAATGACATGGACTGAAAAAACCCCGCTAAAGTGCTGTTAATACTAATAAAAAGTATAAAAATGTAGTCTAGTTAGTCTAATAAAAATGGTATAAAGTCAAGTTTTACAGGTGTGACACCTGTTGCTGCTGACAGGTAAATATCTTAATGTTGTGAAGCTGTCATGTTGTCATGCTATATTGTCAGAATATCAGTTGTGTTTGTGTTTGAATGTATTTGTTAGCGTCTGTTGCAGGAATCACCATGGCCATGTGATGGGTCAATGAGTAACTCAGTGTGCAAGTGTGTGTGAGATTCAAAGGTCAAAGACCCTAAAATGACAACATCTGATCATAACCCAAATGCTATCTGCGATGGCAGTGGAGGAACGGGCGTGCGGGTGATTCAGGGCCCGGCGGTACGGTTTTACACGGATGCACCGTGTGATCTGAGAGCTTGCATACATGTGTCCGACTGTGAGCGAGGCCGGGACAACACACTTGACACGTTGCTGACATATTTCCACACGGAGGCAACAGATTAGCATTTCAGTGACCAAAGCACACACACACACACACACAGCCTTACAGAGTATTCATAGGTGTGTGCCTGACTGGTATCAGTGTTTACCAATGAATCGCAGCTGTTGTGACACCCTCATGTGACGTCACCAGCTCTGCTTTTTCTCTTCATATAAGGAAACCAACCAGTCAACCAGCGAACAAGTCAAGAGTGGTCACTCCCTGCATTACTACACCCGTCCCGCCGTCACTTCCTGTTCCTTGTTCCTCTAATAAGTAAAGATGCCGCAAGTTTCTCTCAGCCGTCGACCCTAAGAAGGCCAGTATTGGCAAATTCACTTCCACGACCGCCTCTTCTTTCCCTTCCATCTACATGTATGGCGCTTCCTCTATTATTGTTCTTTCTGTCTCTGTTTTTTTTTTTTACAAAGGGAACATTATATGTTGTACATATATGGGCAGTTGAGGCTAAAATACAATACAGGTAAGGGAGAGGAACCATTAAAAGACACACAAACACACACACACACGGCGGCACACACGTCATAAGAACATTTTCTGGGCACATTGTAGACTTTTCATACTCTTGCAATGACTTCCTGGAGACTTACCACTTACTCTGCACTTACTATAACCACTACTGACTTTTTGTCCCCATTTGTACAAGCCATCAAACACACACACACACACACTCACTCATAGACAGTTCTAACCCTAATGTAGAAGCCAGTACTGAGTTCATTTAGTTTAGCGTTAGTTTAAATGATTAATGCAGGGTTACTTGTTACAGTGTAATATGTGAACAGTTACAGTAGTTAACTGATGGCCTTAAAGCCTTTGTGTAAATGTTCTTATAAGGAAAGGAATGTGGCTTTGTGGACCTTTGATGTTATTAAAACTTCTCGTTTCATATTTGATAATGGGTACCGTGGACCCTTTGATACCTTTGATTGCTATGATAGATAGAGGGATAGGTAGATAACCTATACATCGTCATTCACAACCTGGAACATCAAGGGCGTATGTTTCTATGTGTTGTTGATCTGAGTGAGGCTGGATGGAAATGTAACCTGGATGTACAGCGAGTGGAAATAAAAGTGCAAACCCTTCACATGACTCTTCCTTGCCTGTGATTGAGGAATTGAAAGGTACATACAGTCAAGCCCATAGGAACCTGCCTACAGCTAACCGCTTTGGGTAGTGCCAAACTTAGACTTAACCCTTAAAAGGCCCCTTTATGGAGCGACAGACAAAAAGTCCTCACTTTCCCAAAGTTTATTTGGTCCTCACAAAGATACCCATGCAAGAACACACACATACAGACATACAGACAGACCGACAGTGAAACATCTGCTGCCTTGACTCGAACTACAAGACTGCAAGACTGCAGTTCAATACGAAAAACATTAGTCGCAATTAGCATTAAGTGAGTTTGAAAGCTGAGTCCTGGAAATGTGGATGTCAAAGATGAGTGGAAACCATGAGGGTGAGATGAAAACATGATATGAAGCCCATCAGATAAGATCTGCAGACACACACACACACACACAGAGGGAGATTAGAGATGAGGAAGGTGAGGAGAAACATTGCATGTCATCTCAGATATGCATCACATTTTACATCCACAGGAGTTTTGCTTCACACTTACGCGTGTAAAGTGTGTGTGTGTGTGTGTGTGTGTGTGTGATCCTGAGAGGTGAACATGAGCGTTATTTCTTTATTTTTGGAGTCACAAGAGATGATAGATGTTGCATTCATGTCTGTCCAGAAAATATAAGGCTGTGGCTTCACACACACACACACAGACACACTCAAAACACATTAAAGGTCTTCAATATTTTGTTATTTTGAGTCTTGTTGCTACGTCGTGGCGTTAAACGTCACGGAGATAAAAGTTATCTCCGCAGTAGCCCAAACTTTGGTCTGTCAGCAGCTTTCTTTCTTTCTTTCCTCCATCCATCCCCCCTCTCCTCCATCTTGCAAAGGAGGCCTTTCCAAACCTCTCGCTGCTCTTTCAACCCCTTGAAAAAGTGACTTGCCAATTGTTTGCCATCTGTGACTGGTCATAGTTTCAGAGAGGGAAGCCCTGTTCACCCCCACTCTCGCCTCACCCCCTTCCTGCTTCGCTCCGTCCTTCCTCCTCCCCTCTCCTCCCCTCTCCACCCAGCGTCATTGATCCGTGGGTCACCGTGGTGATAGTCTGACTCCAAGGCACAGGGCAGCTACCAGCTGTGTGTGTGTGTGTGTGTGTGTGTGTCTTGCCTGCCAGCTGGCCTGTTTGTGCTCCGATTGGATTAGCTTCCCATTTAAGACCCAAATGGATCCTTAACTCAAACCCCCCCCCCACTTCTTTACTCACACACACTTATACTTTAATGGCCATGTCCAGCCCTGGTATCATGACCAGCATTATTACTCTTGTGTGGGGGAATCTATCCCATAGTAAGACACAAAGACTTTGTCCTTTTTTTAAATCTACGCGACGCAGCTCACCCTCTGCAAAAAATGAGATTTGTTAGCATCGACTACGAGCTGTTGTATGACGTTGTGGGCTAATAAAAGTCTTATGCTGCTCTTTGAAAAATTATTTCAGTAATCTGATTAAGAGCTTGAAGTGTATAACCCACTTTTCAGACTTGTTTGTGAGACAAAGGGCGCTCCTCTATAACGACAGAACGACAGTAATAACCACATGCAGTGCTGGAGGCTGCGCAGCTTCTCAGAATGCCCTTTTTTGTTGTTTCTCAAGATCTCTCACACACTCACACACACACACTCACACACACACACACACACACCAGACCCACTGTCCTCACTTCTTGTCGCTCTTCTGCTTCCTGTGCACCAGCGTCACATGCTCTCTGTGTCCCGGCCTCTCATTGGTTCAAAGTAGAGCGTGAGGTGCCTTTTAAGGCTGTGAGGTTGAACTCAGGTGTTGCCTCTACCATAAACGGAGACATGTCAGAAATGAACCCAAATCAGAGCATATACACAGACGACCTGATGTACGTGTAACGTTGTATGAATCAAAGTGCCAGAAAAAAAACCAAACATGTTATCTGTTTGTATCTCACTCTCAAAGTTCCAGAAGAGGTAACAAATACACTCATTCAACCCCTGCATGGTGGTGAACTAGGGAGGCCTATCTATCCACTACCATCTGTCTCTGTTTGGTGGGAGGGCTCCTGTCCTGTGATTGGCTTGCTTGACATGGTACAGGCCATTCGATTGGCTCGTGCGGGTGTATTGAGGCTCTTCCCTTACTTCCTGATTTTTTCCTTATTCTGCTGCTTCCCCCACAACCATGCAGTGAGAGGTCAGCAACCTACACACGCCCATGCACTTTGGTCTGTTGTCCCTGGCAGCACTCTTTGTACATTCCTTATGTAACCTTATAGCTTGTCATACTCTTGCTATCATTTCCTCACCCGTTGTTTTACCGCTTCTTCTCTTTTATTTTGTCATTTTCTGTCATTGTTTCAATCAGGAGTCAAGCACAACTGACTAAAAAGTACCACATGTATAGGAATCCTTCCTTCCTCTCTTCTCCTCTCCTCTCCTCTCCTCTCCAAGGAACAGTGTAAATGTGTTGCTGCAGCGTGCACCCGTTGCCCCTGAATTGCTGAGTAATGCTTACATGCCTTGCTGCTTTGTTGTATTGTATCACCTCTTGTTTTTGTTTCAAGCCGGTCGGGCAGATTGTGTGTATATGTGTTTGTGTGTGCATGCGAACGGCAGTGGGCTATATTGTTCTGTTCAGGCATTTTTGTTTGCAGTTCCCACCCTTCTCTCCTCTCTCACACTCGCCGTTTGAATGAGCTGCCTGCTCTGATCCGATTGGCTGCCGGCGGCTGCCATATAAGGACACAGGGCAGCAGCAGAGGCAGGAAATGGGGGTAAAGAGGAAGTGGAGAGCCGGCTCTTAGAGACCGGCAGCAGAGAAGTCAGATGAAACTGCCACACCTTTCCTTCAATAATTCTCCATTGTGTCTTTTCTTTGTATCTTCATATTCATACATCATCTGCTCTCTGCTCATCTTCTCGCTGCACACATTCCCCCATTCATCACCCACTCCGTTCCTTTCGTCCCCTCCTGTTCTCCTGCTCTCCCTCCTGACTTAGCATCTCTGCATTATCAGCACATTGAAAAGCATGTGTTGCCTCATTGCATGTAAATGTCTGTGGAAGCCTCTTAATCGCCCAGGGCAGCAGTCTCTCAGCTTAGTGCAACAGAGCTGCTTTGCAGCCAAGGTTCGGACACAATCCTCTCAGAGTATGCAGGCGGCAGCAGCAGCAGCAGCAGCAGCAGCAGCAGTACGGGGTGTTATTGTGCAGCACATTGATATACGAGCACAGTATGATGTCATGTATCAGTGTTGGACATTCCAGGGAGAGATCTGTGTTGATCTGAGAGCCCGTAAACTCGCTTTAACTCACAGATAACCTCAAGGTTGCTAGTATTTCCTTATGTAGACAAAGTCAAAACCCATAATAAACACGACAGCTACAGTCACCACTTTCTGGACACAAAAGCAAGAAACCTTTTGTGTTTCAGGATAATTCAGGGAGTAATATTTTTACACTAGGTTTACATTCGTTTGGCAATAAACAAAGGGTTCTGCTCCCCCGCCCTAAAACTGTAATAGTTGATGAAGACACTTCCATGTGGAGGTGTTCCAACTGCCTCGGGGGAAAAATGTGAACACATTTGGCTTGGGTGTGCCGTGGGATCTCCCCATAAAAAAAAGTATTAGCTACCTCGTGTAATCTCCTGCCACCACAAACCAGAGCGGCAGAAGCAGAGAATGATGGATGTACGAGGCTATATGAAATAAAATCCACACACAAGTATGTTAATGAAAAATACACAAGGTGTGGTTTTATGGGTGTGGTTTTATATCTCAAGCTTTAGGATAAGGAGAGACTGAGCCTCTTAGAAAACATCTGTGACATGTACAGTCGTCATAATCACAGCGTTGTGATCTAAACGATGATTTAAAGCAGCGGTAGGTTCACTGGAGTTAGGGACTTTCAGGAGGACGACAGCCTCGCGTCACAGCTCCTTCCCCACTTTTCTCGGTCTCTGTCACTGTGTTTGTGTTTGACTAGCAGGAGTGTGTGACATGTGATTGTGTGTGTGCATTCTTCATTTTGCTGTGTGTGTGTGTGTGTGTGTTTGTTGACCTGGGTGTGTATAAATGAGGCCACGTCCTCCTGTTAACATTGATATCCTTAAAAGGAGATCTTTAAGTTTGTCACATGACAACAATCTGAGGAATGCAAGAGTGGTCACATGGGATGCCGTCTCAAGGAAATCAACTTCACCCCCCGAGGACTGTGAAATTATGAGTGTGTTTTTGTATCCGTGTATGATTGTAAATGTGTGATTGTGCCTTGTCTCATCAGGTGTGGGCATATTATAGCAGCACATGCAAGTACCTTTCAATTATACTGTGTGTGTGTGTGTGTGTGTGTGTGTGTGTGAAAAACTATAAAGGGGAATTCACAGCTCTGGAGGTTTCACTTCTCTTCACTTGTGTTCCAATGATTGGAAACTGCAGAGGAGGATGTTCTAATTTCACACTTTTGTTTGTGTGTGTGTGTATCAGGACCAGCAGTCCTCATGGGGACCAAAACCTGGTCCCAATGAGACAGATACTAATTTCCAAGCAACTGTTTAAGTTTAAGGCTAAGATTAGGGATGGCACTTTGTTTAGACTGTCCAAATGAATGGCCTTGCCTGTAAGTGTCACATCAGTGTCGTTGAATTATTAGGAACATCAGCGTAAAAGCACTTGATTCGGGTTGCACCATCTGCACAGCCCTGCATTGATTAAAGCATGAAAACAGAGCTAAATATGTGTGCGTGTGTGTGTGTGTTTATGAAGAAATGAAAATCAGCACTCACACCACTTCCTAAAGCTGTGGCTGCTGTGTAGGCTTCAGCTGATGCTGTGCTCTGTGCTGCCTCCTACAGCTGCCAACCGTCTACTGAAACCACAAGGTTGTCACTTTTTTTTTTTCTTCTCCTGTATCTCTCACACAGAGAGGGACTTCCTCTTTGTTCGCTACGAGGGAACCATATAAGGTTAACATTTAACAGGTACGGACACAGACACTGCCACAAGTCAAGACGATGGCATTGGAGGAGAGCGGGGACGCCATGTCTGGTCATACTGAAACTGTTGCACTGAGTGTCCGTGTGTGTGTGTGTGTGTGTGTGTGTGTGTGTGTGTGTGTGTGTGTGTTAGTCATTGGGAAATTTTATGCAACAGCCTGACAATGTTTTTCAGCTATCATCAACTCACCATTTCTGTTTTTTCCACACTGGACCAAGAGTTCCTTTTTTCACTGTCATTTAAATTTTCCTGAGTTGAGAGTTTTCCGCAGCAGACCTTTATTACGTCGCACTGATGCAGATTGAAATATCTCAGCAGGTTCTGGAGGGACTGTGCCCATGATGACGAATTCAAGTCAGAATAGCTACTGTACATCCTAGTCATTTCTGTGCAGGCTTTTTTGAGTAAGTATTATATGTTGAAGGCGTAGAATAGGACGCTCTGTTGACATAATAAAGGTCAGATATCCCCTGACCTTTCATCGTGTGGTAATGAGTGAAATTTCAGAAACACATTTCCTCTATTAGTCATCTGAATGGGTGTATTATGTTATCCAATGGGTAACATTTAGGTGGGTTTATTTGTAGAGGAATTGAGAATACCACCCACATACGACACCAGTGAATACCAACGTCCCCCTTCACACAGACGAGTCAGAATCCCCATCTTTAAACACAAGAAATTGAAAAATTCATTCATCTGACCTTTGTTTGTTTTGTATTTGTATTTTGTAACGGAGAGTCCAATGAACTGCAATATCAACTTCAATGAAAACTGGTAAGAAAGTTGTGTCATACCATATTTTATAAGTACTAAGTGTGTCGCCTTAAAATGAACATTTTATATGAACATCTTTTGAGGTGGAAGCTTACTATGCAAACAGAGAATAACATACATAACATCCTGACTGAAACCCATCTAATCTTTTCTTCTCTACGCAGCACATTCCTCCCATCAGAGAAGCCACAGCACACCGGGAAATAATAAACAGTTTCTTCTTTATTCCCTGACACTGACCTTCAAGCTCTCTATGACGACAGATTTCAGCTCCACTGACGACTGCACATCTTGACCACTTTGTCTCTCCCTCCAGTCTTTTATAGTCGGAGAGTGTCTGCGAGGAGAAACACACACACACACAGAGGGATGAGATTAGGGAAGAAGACATACAAGAGAAATATGTGGTGATGAAAATGAGTAAGAGAGAGAAGCCTAATAAAGACAGAAGAGGCCAAACAGGATTATAAAATGGACTCATCCACGATCCTGATTCACATCACCCCTATCTTCCTCCTCCTCCTCCTCCTCCT